>NW_026114211.1:0-24274 GCF_018139145.2 Gymnogyps californianus | reverse complement strand
GCAAGCAGTCCCTCACCTTGCGCAAAGCCAGGTTAATGTTTGCAGCAGGCAGCTCTCCTGGGAGAGGGGGGTTTAAATGACCTGCCGGATCTGCCACATTATCAGCGCTGATTAAACCTGCTGCTCTATAAAGCACCGTTAAATATTAAGCACGATGAAAGGTTTGAGGGGGTTAGCTGCAGCGCTGGGAGAGGGCTCCAGCCAGGGGTGTCCAGCCACACTGGTGGGGTGACTGCCAAGGCTGGGGATGCCAGGGCAAGCAAGCCCCCCAGCGCCCATCGGGTCTGTGGGTTCAGGGGAGCAGTTCCCCTCAGTGAGCTGGCAGTGCCTTTGAATGTATCCAGAGTCCAGGCAAAGCCATCCCGTAACCATTAACTTATTAACGGCTGGCGGCGGAGGCAAGCTGTGGCTCACAAGGTCAGGGTGGTTTGTGCCCGGCAGGGAGTGAGCTGCCCCCTAGCTCTGGGCATGGGGATGGAGGGGGGGAACCCGCGAGCCCTCGGCTCCTTTGTGTGTGCCCCACGGTGGGGGGAGCGGAGGGGGGGCTCTGGCTGTGGCTGTTCTTGGGGTCCCTGCACTCCGGGGTGCACAGGGCTGTCCATCCACTGGGAATGGCCAGTCCCTGTGGTTGCAAGCCTGCGGGGTAAACTGAGGCACTGACAGCTTTCCCGTCCCCCCATCCCATCAGGACACCAGGGGGGACACCCCAGTGTCCGGGTGCCTGGCTGTGCACCATCTCCCTGGGGAAGGAGCCAGGGATCCCCAGCTTGGAGGTGGCAGCAATGTTCTGGAGGGGCGCAAGGACCCCAGAATAGCCCATCAGTGGTCAGCCACCTGCGGCATGCAGCTGCACCCCGGGGGCCGGGGGGGGCGACACAGGGATGAGCATCGCCTGAGCTCCCTGTATGAACAGCAGCCAGATGGAAAAATTAGCAGCGCGGCTAATCAATGCGGTGCATATTAAGTGGCTCGGGGTTGAGGGGGTGGGGTGTGAGGCAAGGGGGAGCCAAGCAGGGTCTGGGATCGATATGGCTCGTATTAAGTGGATTAAATCCTGGTTGCCAATCTGAGCCCTCGCTGCCGGCAGGAGGTGGCAGCCAAGCGGGGGCTGCGGGGGGTCCCACTGCAATCGCTTCCCTTGGCAGCAGGGCTGTGGGGGGGCCATGGAGGGATTCACCAGGGCAGGGCAGCCTGGAGGTGCCTGGGGCGTGGCTTAGCACCTCACCACATCCCTCCTCTGTTTGGGGAATCAGCTGGGCCATGGGGTGCCAGGGACCCCAGCTCCAGCCCTACAAGCCTCCCGGAGCTGGGAGAGGCGCCTCTCCCAGGTGAGTGAGAGGTGCTAATGATGTTATTTAATCGTTGTGAGGAGGCAGGGGAGGCACAAGGTCTATTCGTGTCCCTTTAATAAGCCATGTTCGACCTGCTGACCTTTAACCTGCCTGACAAGCCCCGTTATCCCCATCCCTTAAGGAATAAAGACGTTGCCATGGCAATGGGATGACAGGAGGGAGCAGGGCCCCAGGAGCTGCACCCGGGGTGGGGACAAGGACACCCTGCTCTGGCCCCGCACCAGCACCCAAGTGGCTGTGCCAGGTGGAGGCGGGGTGACGCTGGGGGTGCCATGGCTTTTGGGGGGCCAAGCCCTACGGACGGGGTCCCTGAGGTCGGCAGAGTGGAGCTGTGCTGCGCACCGGCGGGATATTGATCCCCGGGCTTGACAGTTTAATACTTCTGTTTATAGAGGAATATAGTTACATCGATGGCATTAAATGAGTTACTAATTATATCAATGCAAACACGATTAAAAGGGTCCTTGCTCATAGGTCACCACAAGCAGGAGCCGCTGCTCTTGTTGCACAACTGACTCTGGGCAAGACCTGCCCAGCTGCTCCAAGGTGTGCAGCGGGGGGGGATACTCTGGGGTGGTGTGTGCCCCTGCGGGGTGGGGGGGTGCCCGTCCGGGGAGGAGTGTGCCCGTCTGGGTTTGTGTGTTCCCATCTAGGGTTATGCATGCATGTCTGGCATTATACGTGCCCTTCTGGGGTTGTGCACGCACATATGGGGTTGTGCATGCACACATAGGGTTGTCTGTGCCTGTCTGGGGTTGTTCGTGCCCGTCTGGGGTTGTTCATGCCTGTCTGGGGTTGTGCGTGTCCATGTGTGCATGCACATACAGGGTTGTGCATGCTCATGCAGAGTTGTGTGCACCCATGAAAGGTTGTGCATGCTCACCTGGGGTTGCGCGTGCCCGTAGGAAGCTGTGCACATCCGGATGCCATTGTATGTGCCTGTCTCAGGATGTGTGCTTGTGCGGGTTGTATGTGTGTGTACAAGGTTGTGCACACTCACGTGGAGTTGTGTGTGCCCATACAGGGCTGTGAGTGCCCATGCAGGGTTGTGCACACCAACGCAGGGTTGTGCATGCTTGTGCAGAGTTGTGCGTGCCCGTGCAAGCTTGTGTGTGCCCCTGGGGGGATGTGTGTGCATTTACAGGGTGGTGCACGCTTGTGTGGAATTGTGCATGCCCATGAGGGGTTGTGCACACTCACATAGAATCATAGAATAGTTTGGGTTGGAAGGGACCTTTAAAGGTCATCTAGTCCAACCCCCCTGCAATGAGCAGGGACATCTTCAACTAGATCAGGTTGCTCAGAGCCCTGTCCAACCTGACCTTGAATGTTTCCAGGGATGGGGCATCTACCACCTCTCTGGGCAACCTGTTCCAGTGTCTCACCACCCTCATTGTAAAAAATTTCTTCCTTATATCTAGTCTGAATCTACCTTCTTTTAGTTTAAAACCATTACCCCTTGTCCTATCGCTACAGGCCCTGCTAAAAAGTCTGTCCCCATCTTTCTTAGAAGCCCCCTTTAATTACTGAAAGGCTGCAATAAGGTCTCCCCAGAGCCTTCTCTTCTCCAGGATGAACAACCCCAACTCTCTCAGCCTTTCTTCATAGGAGAGGTGTTCCATCCCTCTGATCATTTTTGTGGCCCCTCCTCTGGACCCGCTCCAACAGGTCCGTGTCTTTCCTGTGCTTCTCAAGCTTTTCCGAGTCCTTCTGAATGGCATCCCGTCCCTCAAGTGTGTCAACCGCACCACTCAGCTTGGTGTCATCTGCAAACTTGCTGAGGGTGCACTCGATCCCACTGTCTATGTCACTGATGAAGATATTAAACAGTACTGGTCCCAATATGGACCCCTGAGGGACACCACTCGTCACTGATCTCCATCCGGACATGGAGCCGTTGACTCATCACATCAGGTTGTGTGTACCCACACAAGGTTGTGCACACTCTTGTGGGGTTGTGTGTCCCCAAGTGAGGGAGGAAGGGACCACGGTGCCCACCCTGCAGGAGGAGGGTGAGTGGCAGGGCCAGGAGCCCTGGGTAGGGGATGGAGCTGGCTCCTTTCTCAGGGCTGGGGGTGTCTGGAGGTCCCTCCATGCCTGGAGGCTGTGGCAGACCACCACCCATGCCACCCCCATGCCACCCCTGTGAAGCTGTGATGCCTGGATCCCATAGTCAGCCTTTGCTGGGACCCAGCCCACCCCCATCAGCAAGAATCCCCTAAACCCACCTCCTCTCCAGCCTAAGCATCCCCAAATCTCATTGGATGCCTGGTGTGTCCCCAGCGCAACCGAGGGCCCTGCCAGCATGTCCCCTGTTACTCAGCTCTACTCTTGTCTCCACTTAAAAGCTGACCTTTGCTCCCCATTTGATGTAATGTGTTTTTGCATCTCAGTGCCCCGCAGATACAAGGTTAGAGGTTAATAAATGATGGAAAAATAGATCCCGGCGCTTGGAGGTCACACCTGTTTCAGGGGCTGGAGGCAGTGGCGGCACGCGCTGGGTGGGATCCTGCCTGCCTTGGTGGGAGCGGAAATGTGAGCAGCACCTGGGGGCCTGGCAGAGGTGTGGGTGCTGATGAGCTCGGGGTGCAGGAGCCCACCCGCTGGGTTGACCCCCTGGGAAGGTGGTGGTTTCACTCTGCCGTGGGATAGGCAGCAGTTGCCAGTTTTGGGGGGTGTCGTGGTTTAACCCTAGCCAGCAACTAAGCACCACGCAGCTGCTTCCCCCTTCCCCCTCCCAGTGGGGTGAGGAGGAGGAAAGAGGGGGAAAAAAAAAGTAAAACTCGTGGGTTGAGATAAGAACAGTTTAATAACTAAAGTAAAATATAATACTAACAATAGTAATAATGAAATATATAATAATAATACTAGTAATGAAAAGGAATATAACAAAAAGGAGGGGGAGGAAGGGGAGAAAAAAACCCCAACCAAACAAACAAAAAAAAACCACCAGTGATGCACAATGCAATTGCTCACCACCCGCTGACCGATGCCCAGTTAGTTCCCGAGCCACAATCCGCGCCGCCCGGCCAACTCCCCCCTGTTTATATACTGGGCATGACATTCCATGGTATGGAATACCCCTTTGGCTAGTTCAGGTCAGCTGCCCCGGCTATGCTCCCTCCCAGCTTCTTGCACACCTGCTTGCTGGCAGAGCATGGGAAACTGAAAAGTCCTTGGCTTAAGATAAGCGCTACTTAGCAGCAACTAAAACATCGGAGTGTTATCAACATCATTCTCACACTAAATCCAAAACACAGCACTGTACCAGCTACTAAGAAGAAAATTAACTCTGTCCCAGCCGAAACCAGGACAATATCCACCCCTTATTCTATACCATTTACGTTATGCCCAGATCCCACACTTTCCAATACATCTCCAATTAATCACCACCAGTTTTCCTGTCTTTTAATATATACGTATAGATATCATTCCCGCAGTCTATGGGCCATCTCTATCAAACGTCTGTTGAGTTCATTCAGTCCATGACTTTGGGCTCCATCTGTCATAACAGTCTGTCTGGGCAGGAGGGATGATGCAAAGTCCGCTCAGTCGGCAGAACAGGATTGGGCTTCGGTGTGATGTGGCAGGCAGGTGACATTGGGCGCAGCAGGAGGATGGTGTGTGGTGTCGGATTGTTGCATGCTGAAGTCAGTCCTGGTTCCATCACTACTGCACTTCACTCAGTTTTATCAAAGTTCATTCTTCATTAATCTAAGTAATTCTTACTGTAATACCATTAATATAGCACATAACAGTTATAATAATGATGACATACAGTGGCAAGATTATATAGCATACAATTTAATCTATTGGCTGTTCTCACCTAAAATCAAATCCCCTTGAGGCACACATCGGACTTCCCCGTCCTTCCGCATCACCCACCAAGTGCACCCAGGCCCTTGAGCAAAAGCAATCCCACAAATGGGTTTGCCTTTGCCTGAGGCAGGAGTAACCCAGACTGTCTTCCCTAGCATATTTTTTATGTGCACTACAGGAACTTTATCCCCTTCTACAGTACGTAAAAGTTCTGATTGGGCAGGGCCAGCTCGATTGGCAGATCCTCTAGTGTTGACTAACCAGGTGGCCTTTGCTAGATGTGTATCCCAATGTTTGAAGGTCCCACCACCCATTGCTCTCAATGTAGTCTTTAACAATCCATTGTATCGCTCAATTTTCCCGGAGGCTGGTGCATGATAGGGGATGTGATACACCCACTCAATGCCGTGCTCTTTGGCCCAGGTGTCTATGAGGTTGTTCCGGAAGTGAGTCCCGTTGTCTGACTCAATTCTTTCTGGGGTACCATGTCGCCATAAGATTTGCTTTTCAAGGCCCAGGATAGTGTTCCGGGCAGTGGCATGGGGCACGGGATATGTTTCCAGCCATCCGGTGGTTGCTTCCACCATCGTAAGCACATGGTGCTTGCCTTGACGGGTTTGTGGGAGTGTGATGTAGTCAATCTGCCAGGCCTCTCCATATTTGTATTTCAGCCATCGTCCTCCATACCAAAGAGGCTTTAACCGCTTGGCTTGCTTAATTGCAGCACATGTTTCACATTCATGGATGACCTGTGCGATAGTGTCCATGGTCAGGTCCACCCCTCGATCACGAGCCCATCTATATGTTGCATCTCTTCCCTGATGGCCTGAGGTGTCGTGGGCCCACCGAGCCATGAATAATTCACCCTTATGCTGCCAATCCAGATCCACCTGAGCTACTTCAATCCTAGCAGCCTTGTCTACCTGTTGATTGTTTTGATGTTCTTCAGTGGCCCGGCTCTTAGGTACGTGGGCATCTATGTGACGTACTTCCACAACCAGGTTCTCTAGCCGGGCAGCAATATCTTGCCACAATGGGGCAGCCCAAATGGGTTTACCTCTGCGTTGCCAGTTACTCTGCTTCCATTGCTGCAACCACCCCCACAGAGCATTTGCCACCATCCATGAGTCAGTATAGAGATAAAGTATTGGCCATTTTTCTCGTTCAGCAATGTCTAAAGCCAGCTGGATGGCTTTCACCTCTGCAAACTGACTCGATTCACCTTCTCCTTCTGCAGTTTCTGCAACTTGTCGTATAGGACTCCATACAGCCGCCTTCCACCTCCGATGCTTTCCTACAATACGACAGGACCCATAAGTGAACAGGGCATATTGCCTCTCATTTTCTGGCAGTTTATTATACATTGGGGCCTCTTCAGCACCCGTCACCTCCTCCTCTGGTGATATTCCAACATCTTTGCCTTCTGGCCAGTCTGTGATCACTTCCAGAATTCCTGGGCGACTGGGGTTTCCTACTCGACTTCACTGTGTGATCAGTGCAATCCACTTACTCCATGTAGCATCAGTTGCATGATGTGTAGAAGGGACCTTCCCTTTGAACATCCAGCCCAGCACCGGCAGTCGGGGTGCTAATAGGAGCTGTGTTTCAGTACCAACCACTTCTGAGGCAGCTCAAACTCCTTCATATGCTGCTAATATCTCCTTTTCAGCTGGAGTATAGCGGGCCTCAGATCCTCTGTATCCCCGACTCCAAAACCCTAGAGGTCGACCTCGGGTCTCCCCAGGTGCTTTCTGCCAGAGACTCCAGGTAGGGCCATTCTCCCCGGCTGCGGTGTAGAGCACATTTTGAACATCTGGTCCTGCCCGGACTGGCCCAAGGGCTACTGCGTGAACTATCTCCCGTTTAATCTGTTCAAAGGCTTGTTGTTGTTCAGGGCCCCATTTAAAATTGTTCCTCTTCCGGGTCACTTGATAGAGAGGGCTTACAATCAGACTATAATTTGGAATATGCATTCTCCAAAAACCTACAACACCTAAGAAAGCTTGCGTTTCCTGTTTACTAGTCGGTGGAGACATAGCTGCTATTTTGTTGATCACATCCATTGGGATGTGACGACGTCCATCTTGCCATTTTATTCCTAAAAATGAATCTCCTGTGCAGGTCCCTTCACCTTACTCCGTTTTATGGCAAAACCGGCTTTCAGAAGGATTTGGATTATTTTCTCCCCTTTCTCAAAAACTTCTTCTGCTGTGTTGCCCCATACGATGATGTCATCAATGTATTGCAGGTGTTCTGGAGCTCCACCTTTTTCCAGTGCATTTGGATTAGTCCATGGCAAATGGTGGGGCTGTGTTTCCACCCCTGGGGCAGTCGATTCCAGGTGTACTGGACGCCCCTCCAAGTGAAAGCAAACTGTGGCCGGCACTCTGCTGCCAAAGGGATTGAGAAAAATGCATTAGCGATATCACTTGTGGCATACCACTTGGCTGCCTTTGACTCCAGTTCATATTGAAGTTCTAGCATGTCTGGCACAGCAGCACTCAGTGGTGGCGTGACTTCATTCAGGCCACGATAGTCCACTGTTAGTCTCCATTCTCCATTAGACTTTCGCACTGGCCAAATGGGGCTGTTAAAGGGTGAGCGAGTCCTGCTGATCACTCCTTGGATCTCCAGTCGACGAATCAGCATATGGATGGGAATCAGGGAGTCTCGGTTGGTGCGATATTGCTGCCAGTGCACCCTTGTGGTAGCGATTGGCACCTGTTGTTCTTCGACCCTCAGCAACCCCACAACCAAAGGGTCCTCAGAGAGACCAGGCAAGGTGGACAACTGTTCAGTTCCCTCTGTCTCCAAGGCAGCTATGCCAAAAACCCACCGATACCCCTTTGGGTCTTTAAAATACCCTCTCCTGAGATAGTCTATGCCAAGGATGCATGGAGCCTCTGGGCCAGTCACAATGGGATGTTTCTGCCACTCATTCCCAGTTAGGCTTATTTCAGCCTCCAATACAGTTAGCTGTTGGGATCCCCCTGTCACACCAGAGATACAGATGGGTTCTGCCCCTTTATAGCTTGATGTCATTAGAGTACACTGTGCACCAGTGTCCACTAGAGCCTTATACTCCTGTGGGTGTGATGTGCCAGGCCATCGAATCCACACAGTCCAATAAACCCGGTTGTCCCTTTCCTCCACCTGGCTGGAGGCAGGGCCCCTCTCATCCTGGTCAGAGTATTCGTTACTCACTTCTTGTAAAAATGACTTAGAGGTCCCTTCAAGAGGGTCAGAAGCCCTTCTATTCTGTCTGGAAACTGGAGCGGCATCTTTCCTGGAAGAATCCCCTTTTCTGGTTGTTTTTCCTTTCAATTCACGTACCCGTGCATCTAGGACCGAGGTAGGTTTTCTATCCCACTTCCTCATGTCCTCTCCATGGTCACGCAGGTAAAACCACAGGGTACCCCGTGGTGTGTACCTTCTATATTCTCTCTCTTGATCAGAGGAATGCTCACTCCTAATAGCTGAGATATTGGTCTGTACAGGTGGGGAGTAGGAGTTTTTGATCAGTTCGATCAGTTCTTTGGACTTTTCGGACAGTTTTTCCACAGCCGAGACACAGGCTCGTAGGGATGAAGAGAGATTTTCTTCATATTGCCGGAGTTGGCGAGCCATTTCATCCACCATCGGTGCCTCTTCGTCTTTCCAAGTTAGTACTGCCAATGGGTTGGCATACGATGATGGTGCGCTCCGTACAAACTTCCGCCACATGGGTCGTGTGCATTGAACTTCATCTGGATCTTGGGTAATTGTAAACTGTCCGGGTCATAATAAATCATCTCTAGCACAGCTAATTCCCTCAGGTACTGGATACCTCTTTCCATGGTGGTCCACTTGCCTGGTTGACAGATAACATCTTCCTTGAAGGGATACCTTTCCTTCACACTTGACAGGAGTCGCCTCCAGAGGCTGAGGGCTTGTGTCCTTTTCCAATCGCCTTATCAATGCCACCTTCCCTAGCAAGTGATCCCAGCTGCTTGGCTTCCTTACCCTCTAATTCCAGGCTACTAGCCCCATTGTCCCAGCATCGGAGCAGCCAGGTGATAATGTGCTCACTGGACGACGGCTGAAATCTTTTCGCATATCCCGCAGCTCACTCAGGGATAGGATCGGGTGATTATCTCTGGTTCTGCCTCTTCCTCCTGTTCTTGTGATGGCCCTGGTTCATCTTCATCCTTTGCTAAACGAACTGATTTTTTTGTATATTTCTTCTTCTGTATAGGGGCGACTGATACTGGCACAGGTTGGTTCTCCGGTTCAGCTGCAGTGCCCGTCACAGGCGTTGCAGTAACCGTAGTACCTGTTGCCGGGGCTGGAGAGGCTGCAGTGTCTGTCACGGGGGTCGAAGTGGCTGCAGTGTCTGTCACGGGGTCGGAGTGGCTGCAGTGTCTGTTGCTGGGGTCGGAGTGGCTGCA
Source organism: Gymnogyps californianus (assembly GCF_018139145.2). Lineage (NCBI taxonomy): Eukaryota > Metazoa > Chordata > Aves > Accipitriformes > Cathartidae > Gymnogyps > Gymnogyps californianus. The sequence continues at coordinate 14,676 of NW_026114211.1, read as the reverse complement.
GTGCCTGTCGCCGGGGCTGGAGGGGCTGCAGTGGCTGTCATCTTGTTGTCAGATCCAGAGACCTTCGCTTCCCCTTGAATAATGTTAAACAGAGCTCGGTAGGCATGAGCCAGGCCCCAGCACATTGCAGTGATTTGTGTCTCCCTGGAATTGTCGGGGTGACAGCATACTTTTTCCAAATGTTCTACTAGTTTTTCAGGATTCTGCACTTGTTCAAGGGTGAAGTTCCAAAACACTGGAGGTGCCCACCGTCCTAGGCATTTACTCATGCTACCCCACACACCCTGCCACTCATAACTCTGCAGCTTTGGGGCAGATCTCTTTGGGGCAGATCTCCTAAATAGTTGTTTAACCCTAAACAAGACCTGAACCACATTCAGGAACAAGCTAGTTCCTAGCAATAGAACCATGTTAGTTTCAACATTCCAAGGATATTCAAAATTTTCAAAATTCTCAAACACTGCTGTAATTAGCCTGGAGGAGGAGGGGAAGGTGAAGGAAGGTGTCTCCCCCATAGATTGGCTCTCCGAGGAGAAAAGGTAAAGGGTGTAATTATTAACAGTTTCCGCTAGATAGCTCCCGAAGTACGGAGATAACGGCAATGCTGAGTACAAATACCGGATTAGTCCCAGAGCTGATAATTTTATCGTACCATAAACCAGTGTTACATAGTAAAGCAAAGCGAAAACCTTAATCCACCTCACCTTATGGGTGATAAGCAGCAGCACAGGGACTATATACGGCAAGTGAGGTGATACATAACAAAACTCTAAGAACGAACGCCACAACTCTAAGAGCCAATAACCCAACATTGTGACCGGCGACCACTAAACTAATACAATACAACAAATAACAAATTTGTTTTAACACACTCTGGTCAGATCTGTTGTTATCTCAACCCTTTACGCCCCACGTTGGGCGCCAAAAAGCTGTCGTGGTTTAACCCAGCCAGCAACTAAGCACCACGCAGCCGCTTCCCCCTTCCCCCTCCCAGTGGGGTGAGGAGGAGGAAAGAGGGGGAAAAAAAAAAGTAAAACTCGTGGGTTGAGATAAGAACAGTTTAATAACTAAAGTAAAATATAATACTAACAATAGTAATAATGAAATATATAATAATAATAATAGTAATGAAAAGGAATATAACAAAAAGGAGGGGGAGGAAGGGAAAAAACAAAAAACCAAACAAACAAAAAACCCACCAGTGATGCACAATGCAATTGCTCACCACCCGCTGACCGATGCCCAGTTAGTTCCCGAGCCACGATCCGCGCCGCCCGGCCAACTCCCCCCTGTTTATATACTGGGCATGACGTTCCATGGTATGGAATACCCCTTTGGCTAGTTCAGGTCAGCTGCCCCGGCTCTGCTCCCTCCCAGCTTCTTGCACACCTGCTTGCTGGCAGAGCATGGGAAACTGAAAAGTCCTTGGCTTAAGATAAGCGCTACTTAGCAACAACTAAAACATCAGAGTGTTATCAACATCTATTCTCACACTAAATCCAAAACACAGCACTGTACCAGCTACTGAGAAGAGAGTTAACTCTGTCCCCGCCGAAACCAGGACAACATCTTTGTCAGCGACATGGACAGTGGGATTGAGTGCACCCTCAGCAAGTTTGCCGATGACACCAAGCTGTGTGGTGCGGTCAACACACCAGAGGGAAGGGATGCCATCCAGAGGGACCTGGACAGGCTTGAGAGGTGGGCCTGTGCAAACCTCATGAAGTTCAACAAGGCCAAGTGCAAGGTCCTGCACATGGGTCGGGGCAATCCCAAGCACAAACACAGGCTGGGCAGTGAGTGGATTGAGAGCAGCCCTGAGGAGAAGGACTTGGGGGTGTTGGTTGACAAGAAGCTCAACATGACCTGGCAATGTGCACTCGCAGCCCAGAAAGCCAACCATATCCTGGGCTGCATCAAAAGAAGCATGACCAGCAGGTCAAGGGAGGTGATTCTGCCCCTCTACTCCGCTCTGGTGAGACCCCACCTGGAGTAGTGCATTCAGCTCTGGGGCCCCCAACATAAGAAGGGCATGGACCTGTTGGAGGGGGTCCAGAGGAGGGCCACGAAGATGATCAGAGGGCTGGAGCACCTCTCCTATGAAGACAGGCTGAGAGAGTTGGGATTGTTCAGCCTGGAGAAGAGAAGGCTCTGGGGAGACCTTATAGCAGCCTTCCAGTACCTAAAGGGGACCTACAGGAAAGATGGGGAGGGACTTTTTACAAGGGCATGTAGTGATAGGACAAGGGGTAATGGCTTTAAAGTGAAAGAGGGTAGATTTAGATTAGATGTAAGGAAGAAGTTCTTCACTGTGAGGGTAGTGAGGCACTGGAACAGGTTGCCCAGAGAGGTTGTGGATGCCCCCTCCCTGGAAGTGTTCAAGGCCAGGTTGGATGGGGCTTTGAGCAACCTGGTCTAGTGGAAGGTGTCCCTGCCCATGGCAGGGGGGTTGGAACTAGATGATCTTTAAGGTCCCTTCCAACCCAAACCATTCTATGATCCTGATTCTATGATTCTTGGAATGAGAGAGTGAAACATAATTAGTTGCCTCAAATAACAGTTTCAGCAGATGGATAGGAGAGCAATGCTTCTAATGGGCCTTTTTTTGACCCAGGGGAGGTTGGCAATCACTTTTGCTCATTATTGAGGGCATCTGGGAGATGAGTCTCTGATAAATGGGTTTATGCAGTTTGTCAAACAAGCACATTTATGAGCAGCACTTTTGTGGTCATTCCCAGAAAAGAATCACAAAGATCACCAATTGCTGTGAGCCACCTCTCATGTTCTGCCAGACACAGGTGTGTGAAATCTTTAATTCTCAAATAAATGCTGTACACCATCTCCTGTGTATAGAGGTTTAGCTGTCACCTTCCTCCTCTCTCTTCTCTGTGCTCTTTCCCCTCCTCCCTTTGTTCCAGTTACACTACCATTTTTTTAGAGGATCCCTTGTCATTTCAGAGATGCATTTCAAAAGTTCCTTACATTTTCCGTATCTTACGTCTTTTTTTTTGCTACTCATCTCAAAGGCTTCACAGGGTCCAAGCAACATTTAAAGTCAGCTGGCACTCAGAATTTTCATTTTACAGGTTGTAGTGAGACTTCAAATTTTGTTTCCACAGAATTAGAAAAAATATATATTTTAAATTCCCTGAGAATCTGAAATGTAAAAATGTTTAAATTAAAATAGTTTCTAAAAATACATTTGCTATTTAATTTCAAAATAATTTGTTGATTCAGAATTATTTTGAATGTCCTATCACTTTCTTTATTTTGCTTTACTTTATGCTTGTCATATTCTTACAGAATAATAATAAAAATATTTTATTGTATTTTATTTTTAAATACACTAAGGGCAGCTGCTACATAATGCAGACTGAACCATCTTATCTTATCTTTAGATCAAAGTGTCTCCAGTTCATGCAGTAATGGTAAATTTTGACACTGATATTTTGATATATAGAGCAAGAACATAAGCATCCAGTGCACTAACAGGAGAAACAGCTGGTTTCAATATCTTTGAATAGTTTTCTCTAGGACACCAAAAACTAACATAGCAACATCTGTAAATTGAACATGCCTGTAATAATCTGCTTTCTAGGTTTTAATCTACAGCACATCATCACTGCAGCTGATCATAAATGACTTCAAATTCAACAATTATTTCAGAATACATGCTCAACCACTTCTAATAACAACTGCATTTAAAATGCTGACATCTGCTAAAATGATTCCAATAGGATTGAGATAAAAGGGCAAAAGTCATCATATGAATTATTTTTTGTGATTTTTCATGTAGTTAGCTATATCTTAGGGTTCCTTTGTCATGCTTCTACAAAAACATTTGTTGGACACTGAAGTCAAAGACTGAAAATGTAAATAGAAATAATGCAATTGTGTGAACCATTTCCTATCGTCTACTGGGAGTTTTGCTTTCCCAATCCTGTAGGTCAATTGGCACTGGTTTTGCAGTCTTGAAACTATTGTTATCAGTGCAGTTGGGCATTTCTTTCTGGATTATGGACTATTAGAAACAGGGAAAGTGTTCTCTCATCTTGAGATAAATGAAACATGACACACATAAATGACAGATATGCAACTTAGCTAAAATTCAAGCATACAAATATTTCTTTTTCATATTAACTGTCCTCGATCTGAAGTTATATCACTCTCCAGTGTTTCAAGTGAAAGTATCTGAAATATAAAATTCATTGAAAAGATTTGCCCAAACTCAACTGAAGACAAACATGTCATGTTATGGTTTCATCTAGGAGCCTGCAAAGGGAAAATAAGGTATTTTTCCCCTAGCGCATTCTACAGCATATATATTCTATTTGGGAGGGTTGTCTTTTTCACTTGTCTCTGAGATTGATCACAGCTGGAGGCTGGAGTAGAGTCTGGGCTGGTGCTTTCAAGTAGCACAGAGAATGTTTTTCCTTTGAGCTGCTTGCTGTCAGATATTGATTGTATGCCACCATTTCAGATCCAGAGGAAACTATCCTCAGGTTAATTTGGCAGGCATATTAAAACTCTATCCCTTGCTTTTCTGCAGGGAGTACAGATTGCCAGGTCTATGTAAGAAAGTCAAAGCTCAATTTATGGCTTGTGACAGACCTCCCAAGCCTGTGCTCCAGCCTTTAGGCCAGGGGTGACCACCATCTCATACGACAAGCTGTATGCCAGGATCTTCAGGGGCTGAGAGCCAAAAGACATATATCACATGCTTATGAGGAGAGGGGAACAGAGAGCACTTGAGATATGGCAAAGGCTAGCTGAGGTCCCACTGTTCCACTGGGAGACATGGCTAGGCCACATGTGAAGCTGTATCACAAAATGACCTGGTGTTTTTAGACTCTTCAACCCCTATTGTCTTGCAGTTCATGGGGGATTTGGGATAGCCACAGCTAGCCACTTATCACGAGGCATGGGAGCTGCACTCACTGCTTACAAACTGCACAGAGTTTGTGAGCCACAAATTCCTCACTCTGCTAGAAAGCCATTAGTTTCCAAGGTCTCTCTCAGTGGTTTTTCAGGCTATGTAATAATCTTAGACAATTTGATGTCTATGACCTCCTCCCTTGTTTCTGTCTAAGTTCTCATTTCCGTGGGTATAGAAGACCTGGTGCAAACATTATCTTGATTTCAAAGCTGCACCAGGATAATTGTGTGCACAAATGTATTTCTTTGCCTAATCCAGCTAGCTGCACAAGCTTGCAAAGTCCAGCCCCACTTGCTCTTATTCAGCCAATCACTCACTCAGCACTTGCCAGGGCTGCGTTCTCAAGCAAGGCATCCCATTCTGCTCCCACATGTGCCCAGGGAAATTTGCACGGGTGTGTTTCGAAGATGTGGGGTGAGGGGAGAACAAGGTGTACTATAAAAAAAAAAGTAAGGATGGAAATAAAATGTCAGAATTCAGACAAACAGTTCAATAAATATTACATCCATTCAAAAAAAACAAAAGTAAAAATGTCTCCTACAGTCCTGGTGATTTTAAACTTAAAGTGTATGTCATCCTCCCAGCTTTTAAAAAGGAAAAGGCTGCTTAGCGCTGTTAATCACTGAACAGGTTAGAATGCATCTCTAAGAAAGCAAAGGCCCTCATGGCGACAAACTATTCAAAACATCAGCCAATGAGTAAGATTCCTTTAAAGAAAACCTTTAAACATGTGTTCTTGTTTGTGTCTATGTCCATCTGTGTATGGCCACTTAATCCAAGCTTCTGCCTCTGCAAAGAATATCTGATTCTGTACACGTTACTCTGCATATTAGCAAGATAACCCGCAGACAGTGTGCCAGAATGAACTAAGTACCCAACATAATGTCAGCAATGGATCTTTTAGCCACTGAGTGATGTCTGAGCCCATTAACTGTTGTGCATCTTAACTTGCCTTTGCCTATATTTTTTTAACTTCATTAAACTCTACTGGCCAGCTTTTCTTTCCCTTACAGTATTTGCATGTAATTACTCTTTGTGATTTCTTCTCTGTGGCTTGTGGCACCTGCTACAGGCTGGAGCATTTTTGCTTTTGGCTCTCATAAGCCATAAAAAATGGTCTGCTATAGAAGTCCACTCTTCAGTGTTTGCAGTTTTCCTTGAGCTGATTTTTTTCAAATCCTGCTACAGTGTATCAAGATATACAGAAACATAATTATCTTCCCTGTCAAAACTTTTGTTAAACAAGTAATAACACTCCCAATGTTTATCTTTTACTTCAAAAAAATAAACTTGTTATTAAAAAAGAAATGTAAGTTGAAAAACAGAATTCACTTATAGGTAAAAAAGATTTAATGCTTGGCAACTAGGTTCCGGATACAAACAGCTTGCTCTCTCTGCAACACCATATAGTAAGTACTTGACACAGCATGTATGGTAACTATTCCCACTATTTTTCATCCTTTGATGGTAATAAATGTTGAAAATAATTACAGGGACCCATAGAAATATTCACAAGTAAGTAGCATGTATAAAAATAAGGACTGTGGGATTTGGCCCATACAGTACTTTCACATAAGAGCTCCCCTTTATTCCTGCTGAGCAACAATTGAAGTCTAATTCTACATGGTCTAGTTATTGCTTTGAAGAATGAAGCATTTGTTAACCTATGACAAAGAATAATGCAGTGGAGGGGACTGGACTATATAGCTATGTGTATTGTGATTAGATGGCAAATTTGTATGAGAGAAAATAGTTATAGTGATGTTGGTTTCTGCTACTTAAGGGTTTGGACAGAAACATGCTGGAACTCTTTTTGGGTTGGTTAATCAGTCTCTGCGACCAACAGTGATCCTGTGATGTGTGGAGTTTATCTGGGAAATATCTGAATAGGAAATATTAATACAATCTCCTTGCTCTAGGGAACAAGGATTATTTTCCTGAGTCTGGAGAGTGAGAGGTAAGACACTGGAAGTTCTGGTATGAATGGTATGGAGGTGCATAAATGGGAAAGTTATTTATTTTTATGTCATAAATTTTGGCCAGAGGCTGCTAGAGCCAAAACTCTTCCATATATCAAGACCACAGAAGCTACTGAGCCAAAATACCTTTCTGATCCCAAGAATCTCAGAAGCTCCATCAGTATATTGGATACTGGGGGTCTCTCTCCTTTGGTGAAAGAGACAACATCTGCCTCAGATGTTAGTCTGTGACCATGGCTGAGAGTTGGTGTACAGCAGCTGCCGTTGGGACTGATAAAGATGTTGCTGTTATACCGCGTTTCCACCATATGCTTGTTGGATCCAAGTGCTGCTTCTCACTGAGTATATAAATATGTAGGTCTTCAGGGCTTGAAACCATCCCTTTAATTTTATAAATTGGATGCACACTATTTTATGTGGCAAACTAACTGTTTGGGACTTGCAGGCATTTCTAAAGTAGCAATGACTAATGAAAACAGCCTTGGCCCAGATGTCTCTTCCAGAGTTGTCAAATATATATAAAGCCACTCTATTCTATACACTCTAACTATTGCAGGTTTCTTTCATCCTATGTAAGCTATAAAATCCACATTGCAGCTGTTTGCTTCTATGGAGAGTATAAACTCTGCAAGTACATTCTTCCTGACAAGCTTTGCAACAGTTTAGTGATGACTGAGGCACTTCACCAAAGAAGAAGAGATCCTGTACAATGTATAAATTCTACTGAGACCCTGCACAGCCTGTGAACTCTCTAGGATCCCTTGCAGAACACTCCAACAATCAAAACAGTCAGAACAAGTAGAGCTATTATTATTCTTCCCAGCTTCTCCACAATACTCACAGGCCCAGTCAACAGTAAGAACTGAATAAGCCAAAATGTGCATTTTGCAATTCCAGTTGTTGTTGAGATACTGTTTAACAAAAACAAACAAAAACCCTACCAATTTTCAACTCAAAAACATATTTTCCAATTACTATCAAGCCTCCCACTAAATGATCTGTTGGCAAGAAACTTCCATGATATGATACAGCCTGAATGGATCCCAAACAACTTGGATTTTGTGGCAATTTAATTTCACTTAAAAAGTAAAGGTTACTGTTCTGGCACATATATTGTCTGTGCAATTGCACAGGCAATTGCAGTTTAATCATAATATTTTAATAATTATACCTCAAGCTTCTAAATAATACTAAATTAAAAAAAGATTACATGTTTGTGTTCTGGCAAACACTTGTAGGCATTAAAAATGGCTGAGTTCAAGGTCATAGAGGTTTCAGTAAATTACATTGGCTCAAGCTTGGATCAGGAGCTGGGAATCCAAGGCATACCAGCAGAGCATTCTAAAACCAACAATGTTTCGTCACACATAAAGACTTTAAACAAAGGACTTCAAATACATGGAACATTATTGGAGAGAAAGGCAAATGTAATAAAATAGCAATTTGAAAAAACTGACAGTCCAGGTAGTGTGACTACCACCCACTCAGTGTACACTTCCAATATTCCTGTACCCAGGCCTCCTCCTACAGCTGGAGCATTGGCCGAGGCAGCTAGCTGTAATGCTCCATAGGTTTTTGTCTAGGCTTATGGCAATCCCAACTCCTGGCCAGGCTGATCTCTTCCCTCTAAGGCAGCTTCCAGGTGTCTTCCCATCAAGCCATTTGCCTATCACCATATTGCCGCTACTTCCACTTGCTTCTTCATTACCACTGCAGGCTATAGTGTTGGAGAGGGTGATCTTTTACTGTTGGCAGCTCTAACAAAATCCTTTTATTCATATGTTTCTGGACTTGGCTATCAATGTTTTATTTCTCTCAACATCAAACTGGAATGCCATTTTAATAAGAATGTCCCAAAGTCCTACATAACACCCGTTCAAACATCTCTCCTTGTCTGCCAACGCAGAGCTAAATGTTGGTTTTTTTCCGGCTCAACAGCTTTTTGCAGTGGGTGCCATGCTCTTGTAAGCATTTCTCTTGAAGTGGATTGTCCGTCTGATAGAAAACACTTATCTCCTCCTCTGCTTCCCAGAACACTTTCTTCTGTTAGGCCTCAGCCTTCCACAATTAGAACCACATCTGTCATGGTTTAACCCCAGTCAGCAGCCAAGCACCACGCAGCCGCTCCCTCACTCTGTCCTGGTTTCGGCTGGGACAGAGTTAACTTTCTTTTTAGTAGCTGGTACAGTGCTGGGTTTTGGATTTAGTGTGAGAATAATGTTGATAACACTCCAATGTTTTAGTTGTTGTTAAGTAGGGCTTATCTTAAGCCAAGGACTTTTCAGTTTCCCATGCTCTGCCAGCAAGCAGGTGTGCAAGAAGCTGGGAGGGAGCATAGCCAGGACAGCTGATCCGAACTAGCCAAAGGGGTATTCCATACCATGGAACGTCATGCCCAGTATATAAACAGGGGGGAGTTGGCTGGGAGGGTGGATCGTGGCTCTGGCATTGGTCAGCGGGTGGTGAGCAATTGCTGGTGAGCTGTGGGAATTCATTTTGGATTAGTCCATGGAAAATGGTGGGGCTGTGTTTCCACCCCTGGGCAATCGATTCCTGCCCCCTCCCATGCCACCCCCCGCTCCCGGTGGGATGGGGAGGAGAATCGGGAAAGAAGGTAGAACTCGTGGATTGAGATAACAACAGTTTAATAACTAAAGTAAAATATAATACTAACAATAATAATAATGAAATATAATAATAAAAAATAATAGTAATTAAAAGGAATATAACAAAAAAAAAGGAGGGGGGGAAAAAAGAAAAAAAAAAAACATTGATGAATTTAAAATCGTTCCTCTTCCAGGTCACTTGATAGAGAGGGCTTACAATCAGACTATAATTTGAAATAGGCATTCTCCAAAAACCTACAACACCTAAGAAAGCTTGCGTTTCCTGTTTACTAGTTGGTGGAGACATAGCTGCTATTTTGTTGGTCACATCCTTTGGGATGTGACGACATCCATCTTGCCATTTTATTCCTAAAAACTGAATCTCCTGTGAGGGTCCCTTCACCTTACTCTGTTTTATGGCAAAACCGGCTTTCAGAAGGATTTGGATTATTTCTTCCCCTTTCTCAAAAACTTCTTCTGCTGTGTTGCCCCATACGATGATGTCATCAATGTATTGCAGGTGTTCTGGAGCTCCACCTTTTTCCAGTGCAGTCTGGATTAGTCCATGGCAAATGGTGGGGCTGTGTTTCCACCCCTGGGGCAGTCGATCCCAGGTGTACTGGACGCCCCTCCAAGTGAAAGCAAACTGTGGCCGGCACTCTGCTGCCAAAGGATTGAGAAAAATGCATTAGCAATATCAATTGTGGCGTACCACTTGGCTGCCTTTGACTCCAGTTCATATTGAAGTTCTAGCATGTCTGGCACGGCAGCACTCAGCGGTGGTGTGACTTTCATTCAGGCCACGATAGTCTCCGTTAGACTTTCGCACTGGCCATATGGGGCTGTTAAAGGGTGAGCGAGTCCTGCTGATCACTCCTTGGCTCTCCAGTCGATGAATCAGCTTATGGATGGGAATCAGGGAGTCTCGGTTGGTGCGATATTGCTGCTGGTGCACCCTTGTGGTAGCGATTGGCACCTGTTGTTCTTCGGACCCTCAGCAAGCCCACCACCGAAGGGTCCTCCGAGAGACCGGGCAAGGTGGACAAACTGTTCAATTCCCTCTGTCTCCAAGGCAAGCTATACCAAAGGCCCACCGATACCCCTTTGGGTCCTTGAAATACCCTCTCCTGAGATAGTCTATGCCAAGGATGCATGGGGCCTCTGGGCCAGTCACAATGGGGTGTTTCTGCCACTCATTCCCAGTTAGGCTTATTTCAGCCTCCAATACAGTTAGCTGTTGAGATCCCCTGTCACCCCAGAAATACAAATAGGTTCTACCCCTTTATAGCTTGATGGCATTAGAGTACACTGTGCACCGGTGTCTACTAGAGCTTTATACTCCTGTGGGTCTGATGTGCCAGGCCATCGAATCCACACAGTCCAGTAAACCCGGTTGTCCCTTCTCCCTCTGCCTGGCTGGAGGCAGGGCCCCTCTAGTCCCTGTCATAGGATTCTCCACTCACTTTCTGTAAAAAATCTTTAGAATTCCTTCTCATAGGATCAGGAGTAAGATCAGCCCTTCCACTCTGTCGGCCACACTGCTCACAGTGCTCACTGGAGCCTGAAGCAGCAATTTTCCTGGAAGAACCCTCATTTGTGATGTTTTTCCTTGCAATTCACGTACCCATGCATCTAGGACCGAGGTAGGTTTTTCTATCCCACTTCATCATATCCTCTCCGTGCTCACGCAGGTAAGACCACAGGGTACCCCATGAGGTGTACCTTCTCTCTCCTCTCTCTTGAGCAGAGGGACGCTTATTCCTAATAGCTGAGATATTGGTCCGTGCAGGTGGGAGGCAGAACTTATCCTCAAATCGCTGGAACTCTTGGGACCATTTCTCGGCTATTATGTCTGGCAGTTTCTCCACAGCCGCGACGAGGGAGGAAGTGAGACTTTCTTCGTATTGCCGAAGTCAGTGAGCCAATTCATCTACTGTTGGTCCCTCTTCATCTTTCCAGTCCATTACTGCCAATGCATGCATATGATGATGGTGCACTCATACAAACTTCCGCCACATGGGTCGTGCACATTGGACTTCATCTGGATCTGTGGGTAACCGCCCATCATCTGGTCATAATAAACCATCTCCCGCATGGCTAATTCCCTCAGGTACTGGATACCTTTCTCCATGGTGGTCCACTTGCCTGGGTGACATACAGCATCTTCCTTGAAGGGATACCTTTCCCTCACGCCCGATAGAAGTCGCCTCCAGAGGCTGAGGCTTTGTGTCTTTTTTCCAATTGCCTGTCAATGCCACCTTCCCTAGAAAGGGATCCCAACTGCTTGGCTTCCTTACCCTCTAATTCCAAGCTACCGCCCCGTTAGCCCAGCATCAGAGCAGCCAGGTGATAATGTGCTCGCCTGGATGTGGTGGGTTGACCCTGGCTGGATGCCAGGTGCCCACCAAAGCCGCCTCTATCACTCCCCCTCCTCAACTGGACAGGGGAGAAAATAAAACAAAAGGCTCGTAGTCGAGATAAGGGCAGTTTAATAATGCAGAAGCAAAGGTCGCGCGCGAAAAGCAAAGGAAAACAAAAGATTTTATTCTCTACTTCCCATCAGCAGGCGATGTCGCCACTTCCCAGGAAGCAGGCTTCAGTACGTGTAGTGGTTGCTCTGGAAAGACAAACGTAAATAAACAAATTCCCCCCCTTCCTCCTCCTTCTCCTAGCTTTTATTGCTGAGCAGACATCATATGGTATGGAAAATCCCCTTGGTCAGTTTGGATCAGCTGTCCTGACTCTGTCCCCTCCCAAGATCTTGCCACCCCCAGCCTACTGGTGAGGGGGCAATGTTGGAGAGACAGCCTTGATGCTGTGCGAGCACTGCTCAGCAGTAGCCAAAACCCTGGTGTGTTATCAACACTGTTCTAGCTACCAATACAGAGCACAGCACTATGAGGGCTGCTATGGGAAAATTAACTCCATCTCAGCCAGACCCAATACAATCTCCACCCCTTATTCCATACCATTTGTCATGCTCAGGTCCCACATAATTTAATACACATATATATCTCTCTTCTAACCATCCCATTGTATTTAATTCTCATTACTGAAATCCCTTCTTACCAACACTTACGACTTAAACCACATACTTAAACCATCTTTATACCCAACATACAGATTTCCACATTCTCATTAACTACTGTCCCCTGTCCTTTAACAGAGATATTACTGTCCCATTCCATGGGCTTCTTCCACTCCTCCAGATGTTCACTAACAGGCTATGACTTGGGCCCCGTCTGTCAAGATGGGTGTTCAGGACAGGAGAAGCAGTATGTTTGATTGTTGGGCACCAACACTGGCTTGGTTTCAGTCATCGTTGCACTCATCTTGTTCCTTGCGAAACTCACTCTTCGTCGGTTCAGGTCATTCCTGCTACATTACTTCCTACAACATACAACTCGCATCACAGATTATTTTTCCCCCAAGGTTAAATCCCCTTGAGGCACACACACCAGGTCTCCCCATCCTTCCATATTACCACCAAGTACACCCAGGTCCTTGAGCAAGACAATCCCACGAATGGTTTGCCTTTTCCCATGGGAGGAGCAATCCATACCGCCTTCCCCAGCCACTTCCCCATGTGCACTATGGGGCCTTATCTCCTCCCACAGTGTGTAAGGGTTTTGTTTGGGCAGGACCAGGACGGTTAGCAGATCCTCTGGTGTTAACCAGCCAAGTGGCTGCTGCTAAATTTGTATCCCAGTGCTTCCATGCCCCATTGCGCAGCTCTCTCAACAAGTCTTTAACAGTCCATTATATCTCTCAATCTTCCAGAGGCTTGTGGGTGATAGGGGATGTGATACACCCACTCAGTGCCGTGTTTCTTTGCCCAGGAGTTTATGAGGTTATTCCAGAAATGAGTCCCATTGTCTGATTCAATTCTTTCTGGGGTACCATGTCACCACAAAATTTGCCTTTCGAGGCCTAAGATGGTGTTTCGGGCAGTGGCATGGTTTACAGGGTATGTTTCTAGCCAGCCAGTAGTTGCTTCCACCATGGTGAGTATGTGGCACTTGCCTTGGCGTGTTCGTGGCAGTGGTCCAATATAGTCAATTTGCCAGGCCTCGCCATATTGAAAACCCAGCCACCGCCCTCTGTTCCAGGGAGACTTTACTTGTGTGGCTCGCTTGATTGCAGACATATTTCACATTCATGAGTGACCTGTGTGATGGCCTCCATGTCAGGTCCACCCCTTGATCACGAGCCCATCATATGTTGCATCTCCCCTAGATGTTGCATCTCTCCCTAGATGTCCCGATGTTTCGGGCCCATCGAGCTACAAATAGCTCACCCTTATGCTCCCAACCAGGTCCACCTGAGATACTTAATTTGGCAGCCTTGTCTACCTGTTCATTGTTCGATGTTCTTCAGCGGCAGAGTTTTTGGGCATGTGAGCATCCACATGACGTACCTTTAGAGCCATGTTTTCTACCCAGGCAGCAATGTCCTGCCACAATGCAGCAGCCCAGATGGGTTTACCCCTGTGCTGCCAATGGTCTTCTTCCACTGCTGTAGCCACCCCCATAGGGCATTAGCCACCTCCAGGAGTCAGTAGAGATAGAGTACTGGCCACTTTTCTCATTCAGCAATCTCTAGGGCTAGTTTGGATGGCTTTCACTTCGGCAACTGACTTGACTCACCTTCTCCTTCAGTGGCCTCAACGACTTGTCGTGTGGGACTCCACACGCAGCTTTCCACTTCCGATGGTTTCCTACCACACGACAGGATCCATCAGTAAACAAAGCATAATGCCTCTCATCTTCTGATAACTCATTATATGTGGTGCCTCTTGGGCACGAGCCACCTCCTCAGGCAATGCTCCAAAATCTCTGCCTTCTGGCCAGTCCATGATCTCTTCCAGGATTCCTGGGCAGCTGGGTTTCCCCAGTCAGCTCGTTGCGTGATCAACGCTACCCCTTACTCCATGTAGCACTGGTTGTGTGATGTGTAGAGGGATGTTTCCTTTGACCATCCAGTGTAGCACAGGCAATCGTGGTGCCAAGAGGAGATATGCTTCTGTACCAACAACTTCTGAAGCGGCTCGAACCCCTCATATGCTGCTAGTATCCTCTTTTCAGTTGGGGTGTAGTGGGCTTCTGATCCTCGATACCCCCGGCTCCAAAACCCTAATGGTCGACCTCGGGTTCTC
>NW_026114210.1:0-24568 GCF_018139145.2 Gymnogyps californianus | reverse complement strand
TATTGTAGCTGTACTGTAGTTTGTTTTGTATGGTACTTGAGGGGCTCGCTGCGGAGCCCTCATCGCGCCGTCGAGAGGAGCCCTGATCATTCCCCCTTCCAGAGGAGCCCCTGACCATTGCGCCGCGCCGCGCGCGCGCGGAGGAGCCCCTGATCATCCCCACCGCGGAGGAGGCCTTCACCGCGCCGCGCCGGAGGAGGCCCTGATCATCCCCCCGCGGAGGAGGCCTTTCACCGCGCTGCGCCGGAGGAGCCCTTTCACCGCGCCTCCCCGGAGAGCTCTTCATCGCGCCGCCCGAGTGAGTCCATCATCGTCCTTGCCACGGGGCAGCCCTTGATCGCGCTGCGCCGGAGGAGCCCTTGATCGCCCCACCCCGGAGGAAGCCCTTCGTCACAACGCCCGCTCTTCTTGGAGCCCTTTAGCGTGCCGCCCCGGGGGAGTCTTTCAGCGTGCCCTCCATCTCCTCTGGAGCCCTTTGTCGCGTTGCCTGGCTCCTCTTTGGCGGTATTCGTCGGCCGCTGCGGTGGGGGCATACATACATAGGCTAAGTATTGTAGAGCGTGTACGGTATTGTACTGTAGTTTGTTTTGTCTGTTGTGTTGTGTATTGTATTACGTTTTGTATTTTGCTGTATGTATTGATCTGTAGTTATTGAACTGTATGTATTGTATTGTATGTATTTATGCATCGTGTGTGTCGTCTTTGATTGTGGGTATGGTGTTTTATTGTGTAGTATGTATTGTGTTGTATTTTAGTTTGTTTTGTACTGTGTCTTGTTATTTGTGTTGTAGCATGTATTGTATATATGGTATGGTATTTGTCGTATTGTGTCGTTTGTATTGCATAATGTTTTGTATTGCATTTTGCATTTGATTTCATATTTTGTATCGTACGTATTGTACGTATTGTATGTATTTTGTTTTGCATTGTATGTTTTGTATTGTACTGTATTTTGTATTGTGTACTGTATGTAGTGTATGGTATGACATTTATCGTAGGTATCGTATTGTATGTATTGTATCTGTTGCATTCTATGTCTTGTACTGTAGTGTGGTTTGTTTTGTAGGGTAGCGAGGGAGCCCTCATCGCAGCGCTCCAGAGGAGCCCATCGTCATTCCCTATCCAGAGGAGCCGCTCATCGCGCCGCCCCGAAGGAGCTCATCGTCAGCCTCGCCCCGGAGGAGGCCATCATCATCCCTGTTGCGGAGGAGCCCTTCACCATGCTGCGCCTGAGGAGCTGTTTCACTGCGTGTCGCCGGAGCAGCCCTTCATTGCGGCGCGCCGGAAGAGGCCTGCGCCGCGCCGCCCCGGAGGAGCCCATCATCGTTGTTGCCACGGAGCAGCCCATCATCATCGCCGCCCCGGAGGAGTCCATCGTCGTTGTTGCCACGGAGCAGCCCCTCATCATCGCCACTCCGGAGGAGTCCATCGTCGTTGTTGCCACGGAGCAGCCCATCATCATCGCCGCCCTGGAGGAGCCCTTTGTCGTGCCGACCCATTGGAGCCCTCATCGCGCCACTCCGGAGGAGCCCATCATCATCGTGCTGTGCCGGAGGAGCCCATCATTATCCTTGCCACAGCGGAGCCCTTCACCGCGCCAGCCCGGAGCAGCCCTTCATCGCCTTGCGTGGAGGAGCCCTTTCGTCGCGCCACCCCAGGGGAGCCCTTTAGCGTGACGCCCCGGGGAGCCCATCATCATTGCGCTGCGCCGGAGGAGCCCATCATCATCCCGCCGCTGCGGAGGAGCCCTTCACCTGCGGTGCCTGAGGAGCCCTTTCACCACGCCTCCCCGAAGCAGCCCCTCATCGCGCCGCCCGAGAGGAGCCCTTCACCGCGCCGTCCCAGAGGAGCCCTTCACCACGCCGCATCGGAGGAGCCCATCATCATCCCTTCCCCAGAGGAGCCCTTCAGCATCGCACCGCGCCACCCCGGAGGAGCTGCTCATCACGCCACGCGGTTCTTCTTACAGCCCCTCATCGCACCGCCCCAAAGCAGCCCTTCACCATCACTGTGCCCCAGAGGAGCCCTTCACCATGCTGCCTGGTTCTTCTTGGAGCCCTTTCACCGCGCAGCCCTTCACCACGCTGCCCCGGAGGAGCCCTTTTGCACCGCCCCCCCCAGAGGAGCCCTTCATCGCATCGCACGGTTCTTCTTGCAGCCCTTCCTTGTGCCGCCCCAGAGCAGCCCCTCAGAGGAGCCTGTCGTCGTGCCGCGCCGGAGGAGCCCCTCATCATCCCTGCCCCGGAGGAGTCCATCATCATTGCGCCACACCGGAGGAGCCCATGGACATGGCTGTGCCGGAGGAGCTCTTGTCAGTGCTGCCCAGCTCTTCTTGCATCCCTTTCACCACACCACCCAGGAGGAGGCCTTTCACCGTGCCGCTGCAGAGGAGCTCTTCATCATGCTGCGTGGCTTTTCTCGTAGCCCCTCGTCGCGCCGCCCGAGAGGAGCCCTTCACCACGCCACCCCGGAGGAGCCCTTCACCACGCCGCATCGGAGGAGCCCATCATCATCCCTTCCCCAGAGGAGCCCTTCAGCATCGCACCGCGCCACCCCGGAGGAGCTGCTCATCACGCCACGCGGTTCTCCTTGCAGCCCTCATCGCTGAGCCCCGGAGGAGCCTTCACTGCACCGCGCCGGAGGAGCCCTTTTACCGCGCCTCCCCAGAGGAGTTCATCATCATCTTTGCCACGGAGCAGCCCTTGATCGCGCTGCACCGGAGGAGCCCTTCATCGCCCCGCCCCGGAGGAGCCCTTCATCACAACGCCCGGCTCTTCTTGGAGCCCTTCAGGGCGCCAGCCCGGGGAGCCTTTCAGCGTGCCCTCCATCTCCTCTTGGAGCCCTTTGTCGCGTTGCCTGGCTCCTCTTGGCGGTATTCGTCGGGCCGCTGCGGTGGGGGGCATACATACATAGGCTAAGTATTGTAGAGCGTGTACGGTATTGTACTGTAGTTTGTTTTGTCTTGTATCTGTAGTTATTGAACTGTATGTATTGTATTGTATGTGTTGTCTTTTATTGTGTGGTATGGTATTTATGGTATTGTGTGTATTCTGTTGTATTGTTTGGGCTTTGTATTCTTTGTGTTTTGTAACGTATTGTAGTTTGTATTGTATGTATCGAATGCATCGTATGTGTTGTGTTGTACGGTATGGTATTTATTGTACTGTATGTGTTGTATGGCAACGTATGCTATTTATTGTATGTATTGTATCGTGTGTTTTTTTATCGTATTATGTAATGTATTCTGTTGTATTGTAGTTTCTGTTTTATTGTGTATTGCATTTTGTGTTGTATCTTGCATTTTGTATGTTGCATTCTGTATTTTGTATTGGATTGTGTATTTTACTGTGTTGTGTGTTCTGTGTATTATGTTGTCTGGTATGGGGTGTATTCTGCGGTAGGTACTGTATTGTATTGTCTGTATTTTGTACTGGATTGCATTTTGTGTTGTATGTGTTGTTTTGTATTGTATGGTTTGGTATTTGTTGTATTGTCTCTTGTATTCTGTGTTGTATTTTGCGTTGTATTTTATGCATTGTGTGTATAGTATTGTAGTTTGGTGTGGAATGCCTTCTATTTTCTGTTGCATTGTTTGTAATGCATTGTATGTATTGTCTGTCTTGTATTTCAAGTATCGTATTTTATGTACGGCATTTTTGTGTTGTATATATTGTGTTGTATTCGATTGTATGTATTCTGATGTATTTTGTCTGATAATGTGTTTTGTATTGTTCTTTGTATTGTACTGTAGTTTGTACAGTATTGTATGGTTTGTATTGTATGGTTTGTTATATA
This sequence comes from Gymnogyps californianus, assembly GCF_018139145.2. Classification (NCBI taxonomy): domain Eukaryota; kingdom Metazoa; phylum Chordata; class Aves; order Accipitriformes; family Cathartidae; genus Gymnogyps; species Gymnogyps californianus. The sequence goes on along the minus strand of NW_026114210.1, from coordinate 20,773 downwards.
TTGTGTGGTATGTATTTTGTTGTATTTTTTATTGCATTGTACTTTATGTATTGTATTGCGTTTTGTCTTGCATTGTCTTGTAGGTATTGTGTTGTAGGTATTGTATGTGTTGTATTGTATTTTAGCTTGTTTTGTGTTGTGTCTTGTTCTTTGTATTGTAGTGTGTATTTGTATGTATTATACGGCATGGTATTTATCGTATTGTATCCTTTGCGTTGCATAATGTTTTGTATTTTGTATTGCTTTTTGTATTTTATTTTGCATTTTGTATTGTACGTATTGCACGTATTTTGTTTTGCGTTGTATGTTTTGTACTGTACTGTATTTTGTTTTGTATGGTTTGTATTGTATGGTGTGACATTTATCGCATGTATCGTATCGTATTGATTGTATAGTATTGTATTGTATTGTATGTCTTGTCTTGTTGGTACGGTACTGTATTTGTGTGGTATGTGTTGTATTACATTTTGTATTGTATGTATTTTTGTATTTTATTTGTATTTTGTTTTCTGTATCGTCTTTTCTGTATTGAATGGCATGCTATTTCTTGTATGTGTTGTGTTGTATGGTTTGTAATGTACTTGGTATTGTAAGGTATTTTGTATTATATTGTATGTATTGTGTTTTCTTGTTTGTATTTTAGCGCATTTTGTATTGTTGTATGGATTGTATTTTGTCTTGGGTTTCCTTGTATGTGTTGTAGGTGTTGCGTTTGATTGTACGGTATGATAGTTATCGTATTTTTATGCATTGTATGTTTGGCGTGTATTGCATTTCGTAACGTATGTTACGTAATGTATGGTATTGTATGTACGGCATTGCATGTTTCGTATTGTATCGCGTGTATCGTATTGTATCGTATGCGTCGTGTGTATTGCAGTGTATCGTAGGTGCTGCGTCGTGTTGTATCTATTGTATTGTACGTGGAGTACTGTTTTAATGCACGTAGAGTACGGTATGGTATTTATTGTATTGTGTTGTACGGCATGTGTAGTATTATAGTGTGTTTTTTGTTATGTTTTGTTGTGTACTGTACTGTATGTAGTGGATCGTACGCTGTTTATTGTACGGTGTGTATTATTATTGTAGGTGTGGTATTGCATTGTATTGTATGTAACGTATTGGATGGATCGTATTGTATTGTTTGTATTGTATTGTATTTTTTACTTGGTGTTGTATTTTGTACTGAAGGTATTGTATTTTATGTGTTGTTTTTTGCATTGTATTTTGTACTGTATGTATTGTACTGTAGTTTCTTTTGTATTGTGTGCTGTGTGTATTGCGTGGTATAACATTGTCTTGTATGTATCGTATTGTATGGTATGTTATTTATTGTATGTATTGTATTGCTTGAATAATCCTGTATTTTGTATTGTTTTTTGCTTTCTGTGTCGTGTGTTGCATTTGTATTGTTGTTTTGTATTTTGTATCGCATTGTATGTATTGTTTTTTGTATTGTTTCATGTATTGTATTTCATGTACTGTATAGTGTGGTCTATTGGATGGTATGCATTGTGTTGTATTGTACGAGTTGTAATATATTTGGTATTGTAATGTCTTTTGTATTGTATAGTATGTGTAGTGTTGTATGTATTGTAATGTAGTTTGTATAGTAATGTCTTACATGGCTTGCATTGTATGGTTTGTGTTGTATGGTTTGGTGTGCGTTGTACGGTACGTATTGTATTGTATGTGTTGTATTTTGTGTTGGGTTTCCTCGTATGTATTGTAATTGTTGTGTTGTATTGTACGGTACGGTATTTATTGTATTGTAGGCATTGTATCGTACGTGTTTTATTTTGTATTGTATTATGTTGTATGGGTTGTATTATAGGGTGTGTGTTGCGTTGCACGTGTTGCGTTGTCCTGTATGGTATGTTATGGTGTTCATTGTGTTGTATTTTATTCTATGTATTGCGTTCTCTGTATTGTACTGTACTGTAGTTTGTTTTGTATGGTACTGAGGGGCTCGCTGGCGGAGCCCCTCATCGCGCCGCTCGAGAGGAGCCCCTGATCATTGAGGACCCGACCGCGCCGCGCCGCGCCGGAGGAGCCCCTGATCATCCCCACCGCGGAGGAGGCCTTTCACCGCGCCGCGCCGGAGGAGGCCCTGATCATCCCCACCGCGGAGGAGGCCTTTCACCGCGCTGCGCCGGAGGAGCCCTTTCACCGCGCCTCCCCGGAGGAGCTCTTCATCGCGCCGCCCCGAGTGAGTCCATCATCGTCCTTGCCACGGGGCAGCCCTTGATCGCGCTGCGCCGGAGGAGCCCTTGATCGCCCCACCCCGGAGGAGCCCTTCGTCACAACGCCCGGCTCTTCTTGGAGCCCTTTAGCGTGCCGCCCCGGGGGAGTCTTTCAGCGTGCCCTCCATCTCCTCTTGGAGCCCTTTGTCGCGTTGCCTGGCTCCTCTTGGCGGTATTCGTCGGGCCGCTGCGGTGGGGGGCATACATACATAGGCTAAGTATTGTAGAGCGTGTACGGTATTGTACTGTAGTTTGTTTTGTCTGTTGTGTTGTGTATTGTATTACGTTTTGTATTTGCTGTATGTATTGATCTGTAGTTATTGAACTGTATGTATTGTATTGTATGTATTTTATGCATCGTGTGTGTCGTCTTTGATTGTGGGTATGGTGTTTTATTGTGTAGTATGTATTGTGTTGTATTTTAGTTTGTTTTGTACTGTGTCTTGTTATTTGTGTTGTAGCATGTATTGTATATATGGTATGGTATTTGTCGTATTGTGTCGTTTGTATTGCATAATGTTTTGTATTGCATTTTGCATTTGATTTCATATTTTGTATCGTACGTATTGTACGTATTGTATGTATTTTGTTTTGCATTGTATGTTTTGTATTGTACTGTATTTTGTATTGTGTACTGTATGTAGTGTATGGTATGACATTTATCGTAGGTATCGTATTGTATGTATTGTATCTGTTGCATTCTATGTCTTGTACTGTAGTGTGGTTTGTTTTGTAGGGTAGCGAGGGAGCCCCTCATCGCAGCGCTCCAGAGGAGCCCATCGTCATTCCCTATCCAGAGGAGCCGCTCATCGCGCCGCCCCGAAGGAGCTCATCGTCAGCCTCGCCCCGGAGGAGGCCATCATCATCCCTGTTGCGGAGGAGCCCTTCACCATGCTGCGCCTGAGGAGCTGTTTCACTGCGTGTCGCCGGAGCAGCCCTTCATTGCGGCGCGCCGGAAGAGGCCTGCGCCGCGCCGCCCCGGAGGAGCCCATCATCGTTGTTGCCACGGAGCAGCCCATCATCATCGCCGCCCCGGAGGAGTCCATCGTCGTTGTTGCCACGGAGCAGCCCCTCATCATCGCCACTCCGGAGGAGTCCATCGTCGTTGTTGCCACGGAGCAGCCCATCATCATCGCCGCCCTGGAGGAGCCCTTTGTCGTGCCGACCCATTGGAGCCCCTCATCGCGCCACTCCGGAGGAGCCCATCATCATCGTGCTGTGCCGGAGGAGCCCATCATTATCCTTGCCACAGCGGAGCCCTTCACCGCGCCAGCCCGGAGCAGCCCTTCATCGCCTTGCGTGGAGGAGCCCTTTCGTCGCGCCACCCCAGGGGAGCCCTTTAGCGTGACGCCCCGGGGAGCCCATCATCATTGCGCTGCGCCGGAGGAGCCCATCATCATCCCCGCGCTGCGGAGGAGCCCTTCACCTGCGGTGCCTGAGGAGCCCTTTCACCACGCCTCCCGAAGCAGCCCCTCATCGCGCCGCCCGAGAGGAGCCCTTCACCGCGCCGTCCCAGAGGAGCCCTTCACCACGCCGCATCGGAGGAGCCCATCATCATCCCTTCCCCAGAGGAGCCCTTCAGCATCGCACCGCGCCACCCCGGAGGAGCTGCTCATCACGCCACGCGGTTCTTCTTACAGCCCCTCATCGCACCGCCCCAAAGCAGCCCTTCACCATCACTGTGCCCCAGAGGAGCCCTTCACCATGCTGCCTGGTTCTTCTTGGAGCCCTTTCACCGCGCAGCCCTTCACCACGCTGCCCCGGAGGAGCCCTTTTGCACCGCCCCACCCCAGAGGAGCCCTTCATCGCATCGCACGGTTCTTCTTGCAGCCCTTCCTTGTGCCGCCCCAGAGCAGCCCCTCAGAGGAGCCTGTCGTCGTGCCGCGCCGGAGGAGCCCCTCATCATCCCTGCCCCGGAGGAGTCCATCATCATTGCGCCACACCGGAGGAGCCCATGGACATGGCTGTGCCGGAGGAGCTCTTGTCAGTGCTGCCCAGCTCTTCTTGCATCCCTTTCACCACACCACCCAGGAGGAGGCCTTTCACCGTGCCGCTGCAGAGGAGCTCTTCATCATGCTGCGTGGCTTTTCTCGTAGCCCCTCGTCGCGCCGCCCGAGAGGAGCCCTTCACCACGCCACCCCGGAGGAGCCCTTCACCACGCCGCATCGGAGGAGCCCATCATCATCCCTTCCCCAGAGGAGCCCTTCAGCATCGCACCGCGCCACCCGGAGGAGCTGCTCATCACGCCACGCGGTTCTCCTTGCAGCCCCTCATCGCTGAGCCCCGGAGGAGCCTTCACTGCACCGCGCCGGAGGAGCCCTTTTACCGCGCCTCCCCAGAGGAGTTCATCATCATCTTTGCCACGGAGCAGCCCTTGATCGCGCTGCACCGGAGGAGCCCTTCATCGCCCCGCCCCGGAGGAGCCCTTCATCACAACGCCCGGCTCTTCTTGGAGCCCTTCAGGGCGCCAGCCCGGGGGAGCCTTTCAGCGTGCCCTCCATCTCCTCTTGGAGCCCTTTGTCGCGTTGCCTGGCTCCTCTTGGCGGTATTCGTCGGGCCGCTGCGGTGGGGGCATACATACATAGGCTAAGTATTGTAGAGCGTGTACGGTATTGTACTGTAGTTTGTTTTGTCTTGTATCTGTAGTTATTGAACTGTATGTATTGTATTGTATGTGTTGTCTTTTATTGTGTGGTATGGTATTTATGGTATTGTGTGTATTCTGTTGTATTGTTTGGGCTTTGTATTCTTTGTGTTTTGTAACGTATTGTAGTTTGTATTGTATGTATCGAATGCATCGTATGTGTTGTGTTGTACGGTATGGTATTTATTGTACTGTATGTGTTGTATGGCAACGTATGCTATTTATTGTATGTATTGTATCGTGTGTTTTTTTATCGTATTATGTAATGTATTCTGTTGTATTGTAGTTTCTGTTTTATTGTGTATTGCATTTTGTGTTGTATCTTGCATTTTGTATGTTGCATTCTGTATTTTGTATTGGATTGTGTATTTTACTGTGTTGTGTGTTCTGTGTATTATGTTGTCTGGTATGGGGTGTATTCTGCGGTAGGTACTGTATTGTATTGTCTGTATTTTGTACTGGATTGCATTTTGTGTTGTATGTGTTGTTTTGTATTGTATGGTTTGGTATTTGTTGTATTGTCTCTTGTATTCTGTGTTGTATTTTGCGTTGTATTTTATGCATTGTGTGTATAGTATTGTAGTTTGGTGTGGAATGCCTTCTATTTTCTGTTGCATTGTTTGTAATGCATTGTATGTATTGTCTGTCTTGTATTCAAGTATCGTATTTTATGTACGGCATTTTTTGTGTTGTATATATTGTGTTGTATTCGATTGTATGTATTCTGATGTATTTTGTCTGATAATGTGTTTTGTATTGTTCTTTGTATTGTACTGTAGTTTGTACAGTATTGTATGGTTTGTATTGTATGGTTTGTTATATATTGTGTGGTATGTATTTTGTTGTATTTTTTATTGCATTGTACTTTATGTATTGTATTGCGTTTTGTCTTGCATTGTCTTGTAGGTATTGTGTTGTAGGTATTGTATGTGTTGTATTGTATTGCTTGTTTTGTGTTGTGTCTTGTTCTTTGTATTGTAGTGTGTATTTGTATGTATTATACGGCATGGTATTTATCGTATTGTATCCTTTGCGTTGCATAATGTTTTGTATTTTGTATTGCTTTTTGTATTTTATTTTGCATTTTGTATTGTACGTATTGCACGTATTTTGTTTTGCGTTGTATGTTTTGTACTGTACTGTATTTTGTTTTGTATGGTTTGTATTGTATGGTGTGACATTTATCGCATGTATCGTATCGTATTGATTGTATAGTATTGTATTGTATTGTATGTCTTGTCTTGTTGGTACGGTACTGTATTTGTGTGGTATGTGTTGTATTACATTTTGTATTGTATGTATTTTTGTATTTTATTTGTATTTTGTTTTCTGTATCGTCTTTTCTGTATTGAATGGCATGCTATTTCTTGTATGTGTTGTGTTGTATGGTTTGTAATGTACTTGGTATTGTAAGGTATTTTGTATTATATTGTATGTATTGTGTTTTCTTGTTTGTATTTTAGCGCATTTTGTATTGTTGTATGGATTGTATTTTGTCTTGGGTTTCCTTGTATGTGTTGTAGGTGTTGCGTTTGATTGTACGGTATGATAGTTATCGTATTTTTATGCATTGTATGTTTGGCGTGTATTGCATTTCGTAACGTATGTTACGTAATGTATGGTATTGTATGTACGGCATTGCATGTTTCGTATTGTATCGCGTGTATCGTATTGTATCGTATGCGTCGTGTGTATTGCAGTGTATCGTAGGTGCTGCGTCGTGTTGTATCTATTGTATTGTACGTGGAGTACTGTTTTAATGCACGTAGAGTACGGTATGGTATTTATTGTATTGTGTTGTACGGCATGTGTAGTATTATAGTGTGTTTTTTGTTATGTTTTGTTGTGTACTGTACTGTATGTAGTGGATCGTACGCTGTTTATTGTACGGTGTGTATTATTATTGTAGGTGTGGTATTGCATTGTATTGTATGTAACGTATTGGATGGATCGTATTGTATTGTTTGTATTGTATTGTATTTTTACTTGGTGTTGTATTTTGTACTGAAGGTATTGTATTTTATGTGTTGTTTTTTGCATTGTATTTTGTACTGTATGTATTGTACTGTAGTTTCTTTTGTATTGTGTGCTGTGTGTATTGCGTGGTATAACATTGTCTTGTATGTATCGTATTGTATGGTATGTTATTTATTGTATGTATTGTATTGCTTGAATAATCCTGTATTTTGTATTGTTTTTGCTTTCTGTGTCGTGTGTTGCATTTGTATTGTTGTTTTGTATTTTGTATCGCATTGTATGTATTGTTTTTTGTATTGTGTTCATGTATTGTATTTCATGTACTGTATAGTGTGGTCTATTGGATGGTATGCATTGTGTTGTATTGTACGAGTTGTAATATATTTGGTATTGTAATGTCTTTTGTATTGTATAGTATGTGTAGTGTTGTATGTATTGTAATGTAGTTTGTATAGTAATGTCTTACATGGCTTGCATTGTATGGTTTGTGTTGTATGGTTTGGTGTGCGTTGTACGGTACGTATTGTATTGTATGTGTTGTATTTTGTGTTGGGTTTCCTCGTATGTATTGTAATTGTTGTGTTGTATTGTACGGTACGGTATTTATTGTATTGTAGGCATTGTATCGTACGTGTTTTATTTTGTATTGTATTATGTTGTATGGGTTGTATTATAGGGTGTGTGTTGCGTTGCACGTGTTGCGTTGTCCTGTATGGTATGTTATGGTGTTCATTGTGTTGTATTTTATTCTATGTATTGCGTTCTCTGTATTGTACTGTACTGTAGTTTGTTTTGTATGGTACTGAGGGGCTCGCTGGCGGAGCCCCTCATCGCGCCGCTCGAGAGGAGCCCCTGATCATTCCCCCTCCAGAGGAGCCCCTGACCATTGCGCCGCGCCGCGCCGCGCCGGAGGAGCCCCTGATCATCCCCACCGCGGAGGAGGCCTTTCACCGCGCCGCGCCGGAGGAGGCCCTGATCATCCCCACCGCGGAGGAGGCCTTTCACCGCGCTGCGCCGGAGGAGCCCTTTCACCGCGCCTCCCCGGAGGAGCTCTTCATCGCGCCGCCCCGAGTGAGTCCATCATCGTCCTTGCCACGGGGCAGCCCTTGATCGCGCTGCGCCGGAGAGCCCTTGATCGCCCCACCCCGGAGGAGCCCTTCGTCACAACGCCCGGCTCTTCTTGGAGCCCTTTAGCGTGCCGCCCCGGGGGAGTCTTTCAGCGTGCCCTCCATCTCCTCTTGGAGCCCTTTGTCGCGTTGCCTGGCTCCTCTTGGCGGTATTCGTCGGGCCGCTGCGGTGGGGGGCATACATACATAGGCTAAGTATTGTAGAGCGTGTACGGTATTGTACTGTAGTTTGTTTTGTCTGTTGTGTTGTGTATTGTATTACGTTTTGTATTTTGCTGTATGTATTGATCTGTAGTTATTGAACTGTATGTATTGTATTGTATGTATTTTATGCATCGTGTGTGTCGTCTTTGATTGTGGGGTATGGTGTTTTATTGTGTAGTATGTATTGTGTTGTATTTTAGTTTGTTTTGTACTGTGTCTTGTTATTTGTGTTGTAGCATGTATTGTATATATGGTATGGTATTTGTCGTATTGTGTCGTTTGTATTGCATAATGTTTTGTATTGCATTTTGCATTTGATTTCATATTTTGTATCGTACGTATTGTACGTATTGTATGTATTTTGTTTTGCATTGTATGTTTTGTATTGTACTGTATTTTGTATTGTGTACTGTATGTAGTGTATGGTATGACATTTATCGTAGGTATCGTATTGTATGTATTGTATCTGTTGCATTCTATGTCTTGTACTGTAGTGTGGTTTGTTTTGTAGGGTAGCGAGGGAGCCCCTCATCGCAGCGCTCCAGAGGAGCCCATCGTCATTCCCTATCCAGAGGAGCCGCTCATCGCGCCGCCCCGAAGGAGCTCATCGTCAGCCTCGCCCCGGAGGAGGCCATCATCATCCCTGTTGCGGAGGAGCCCTTCACCATGCTGCGCCTGAGGAGCTGTTTCACTGCGTGTCGCCGGAGCAGCCCTTCATTGCGGCGCGCCGGAAGAGGCCTGCGCCGCGCCGCCCCGGAGGAGCCCATCATCGTTGTTGCCACGGAGCAGCCCATCATCATCGCCGCCCCGGAGGAGTCCATCGTCGTTGTTGCCACGGAGCAGCCCCTCATCATCGCCACTCCGGAGGAGTCCATCGTCGTTGTTGCCACGGAGCAGCCCATCATCATCGCCGCCCTGGAGGAGCCCTTTGTCGTGCCGACCCATTGGAGCCCCTCATCGCGCCACTCCGGAGGAGCCCATCATCATCGTGCTGTGCCGGAGGAGCCCATCATTATCCTTGCCACAGCGGAGCCCTTCACCGCGCCAGCCCGGAGCAGCCCTTCATCGCCTTGCGTGGAGGAGCCCTTTCGTCGCGCCACCCCAGGGAGCCCTTTAGCGTGACGCCCCGGGGGAGCCCATCATCATTGCGCTGCGCCGGAGGAGCCCATCATCATCCCCGCCGCTGCGGAGGAGCCCTTCACCTGCGGTGCCTGAGGAGCCCTTTCACCACGCCTCCCCGAAGCAGCCCCTCATCGCGCCGCCCGAGAGGAGCCCTTCACCGCGCCGTCCCAGAGGAGCCCTTCACCACGCCGCATCGGAGGAGCCCATCATCATCCCTTCCCCAGAGGAGCCCTTCAGCATCGCACCGCGCCACCCCGGAGGAGCTGCTCATCACGCCACGCGGTTCTTCTTACAGCCCCTCATCGCACCGCCCCAAAGCAGCCCTTCACCATCACTGTGCCCCAGAGGAGCCCTTCACCATGCTGCCTGGTTCTTCTTGGAGCCCTTTCACCGCGCAGCCCTTCACCACGCTGCCCGGAGGAGCCCTTTTGCACCGCCCCACCCCAGAGGAGCCCTTCATCGCATCGCACGGTTCTTCTTGCAGCCCTTCCTTGTGCCGCCCCAGAGCAGCCCCTCAGAGGAGCCTGTCGTCGTGCCGCGCCGGAGGAGCCCCTCATCATCCCTGCCCCGGAGGAGTCCATCATCATTGCGCCACACCGGAGGAGCCCATGGACATGGCTGTGCCGGAGGAGCTCTTGTCAGTGCTGCCCAGCTCTTCTTGCATCCCTTTCACCACACCACCCAGGAGGAGGCCTTTCACCGTGCCGCTGCAGAGGAGCTCTTCATCATGCTGCGTGGCTTTTCTCGTAGCCCCTCGTCGCGCCGCCCGAGAGGAGCCCTTCACCACGCCACCCCGGAGGAGCCCTTCACCACGCCGCATCGGAGGAGCCCATCATCATCCCTTCCCCAGAGGAGCCCTTCAGCATCGCACCGCGCCACCCCGGAGGAGCTGCTCATCACGCCACGCGGTTCTCCTTGCAGCCCCTCATCGCTGAGCCCCGGAGGAGCCTTCACTGCACCGCGCCGGAGGAGCCCTTTTACCGCGCCTCCCAGAGGAGTTCATCATCATCTTTGCCACGGAGCAGCCCTTGATCGCGCTGCACCGGAGGAGCCCTTCATCGCCCCGCCCCGGAGGAGCCCTTCATCACAACGCCCGGCTCTTCTTGGAGCCCTTCAGGGCGCCAGCCCGGGGGAGCCTTTCAGCGTGCCCTCCATCTCCTCTTGGAGCCCTTTGTCGCGTTGCCTGGCTCCTCTTGGCGGTATTCGTCGGGCCGCTGCGGTGGGGGCATACATACATAGGCTAAGTATTGTAGAGCGTGTACGGTATTGTACTGTAGTTTGTTTTGTCTTGTATCTGTAGTTATTGAACTGTATGTATTGTATTGTATGTGTTGTCTTTTATTGTGTGGTATGGTATTTATGGTATTGTGTGTATTCTGTTGTATTGTTTGGGCTTTGTATTCTTTGTGTTTTGTAACGTATTGTAGTTTGTATTGTATGTATCGAATGCATCGTATGTGTTGTGTTGTACGGTATGGTATTTATTGTACTGTATGTGTTGTATGGCAACGTATGCTATTTATTGTATGTATTGTATCGTGTGTTTTTTTATCGTATTATGTAATGTATTCTGTTGTATTGTAGTTTCTGTTTTATTGTGTATTGCATTTTGTGTTGTATCTTGCATTTTGTATGTTGCATTCTGTATTTTGTATTGGATTGTGTATTTTACTGTGTTGTGTGTTCTGTGTATTATGTTGTCTGGTATGGGGTGTATTCTGCGGTAGGTACTGTATTGTATTGTCTGTATTTTGTACTGGATTGCATTTTGTGTTGTATGTGTTGTTTTGTATTGTATGGTTTGGTATTTGTTGTATTGTCTCTTGTATTCTGTGTTGTATTTTGCGTTGTATTTTATGCATTGTGTGTATAGTATTGTAGTTTGGTGTGGAATGCCTTCTATTTTCTGTTGCATTGTTTGTAATGCATTGTATGTATTGTCTGTCTTGTATTTCAAGTATCGTATTTTATGTACGGCATTTTTTGTGTTGTATATATTGTGTTGTATTCGATTGTATGTATTCTGATGTATTTTGTCTGATAATGTGTTTTGTATTGTTCTTTGTATTGTACTGTAGTTTGTACAGTATTGTATGGTTTGTATTGTATGGTTTGTTATATATTGTGTGGTATGTATTTTGTTGTATTTTTTATTGCATTGTACTTTATGTATTGTATTGCGTTTTGTCTTGCATTGTCTTGTAGGTATTGTGTTGTAGGTATTGTATGTGTTGTATTGTATTTTAGCTTGTTTTGTGTTGTGTCTTGTTCTTTGTATTGTAGTGTGTATTTGTATGTATTATACGGCATGGTATTTATCGTATTGTATCCTTTGCGTTGCATAATGTTTTGTATTTTGTATTGCTTTTTGTATTTTATTTTGCATTTTGTATTGTACGTATTGCACGTATTTGTTTTGCGTTGTATGTTTGTACTGTACTGTATTTTGTTTTGTATGGTTTGTATTGTATGGTGTGACATTTATCGCATGTATCGTATCGTATTGATTGTATAGTATTGTTGTATTGTATTGTATGTCTTGTCTTGTTGGTACGGTACTGTATTTTGTGTGGTATGTGTTGTATTACATTTTGTATTGTATGTATTTTTGTATTTTATTTGTATTTTGTTTTCTGTATCGTCTTTTCTGTATTGAATGGCATGCTATTTCTTGTATGTGTTGTGTTGTATGGTTTGTAATGTACTTGGTATTGTAAGGTATTTTGTATTATATTGTATGTATTGTGTTTTCTTGTTTGTATTTTAGCGCATTTTGTATTGTTGTATGGATTGTATTTTGTCTTGGGTTTCCTTGTATGTGTTGTAGGTGTTGCGTTTGATTGTACGGTATGATAGTTATCGTATTTTTATGCATTGTATGTTTGGCGTGTATTGCATTTCGTAACGTATGTTACGTAATGTATGGTATTGTATGTACGGCATTGCATGTTTCGTATTGTATCGCGTGTATCGTATTGTATCGTATGCGTCGTGTGTATTGCAGTGTATCGTAGGTGCTGCGTCGTGTTGTATCTATTGTATTGTACGTGGAGTACTGTTTTAATGCACGTAGAGTACGGTATGGTATTTATTGTATTGTGTTGTACGGCATGTGTAGTATTATAGTGTGTTTTTTGTTATGTTTTGTTGTGTACTGTACTGTATGTAGTGGATCGTACGCTGTTTATTGTACGGTGTGTATTATTATTGTAGGTGTGGTATTGCATTGTATTGTATGTAACGTATTGGATGGATCGTATTGTATTGTTTGTATTGTATTGTATTTTTTACTTGGTGTTGTATTTTGTACTGAAGGTATTGTATTTTATGTGTTGTTTTTTGCATTGTATTTTGTACTGTATGTATTGTACTGTAGTTTCTTTTGTATTGTGTGCTGTGTGTATTGCGTGGTATAACATTGTCTTGTATGTATCGTATTGTATGGTATGTTATTTATTGTATGTATTGTATTGCTTGAATAATCCTGTATTTTGTATTGTTTTTTGCTTTCTGTGTCGTGTGTTGCATTTGTATTGTTGTTTTGTATTTTGTATCGCATTGTATGTATTGTTTTTTGTATTGTGTTTCATGTATTGTATTTCATGTACTGTATAGTGTGGTCTATTGGATGGTATGCATTGTGTTGTATTGTACGAGTTGTAATATATTTGGTATTGTAATGTCTTTTGTATTGTATAGTAATGTAGTGTTGTATGTATTGTAATGTATTTGTATAGTAGTCTTACATGGCTTGCATTGTATGGTTTGTGTTGTAATGGTTTGTGTGCGTTGTACGGTACGTATATGTATTGTAGTGTTGTATTTGTGTTGGGTTTCCTCGTATGTATTGTAATTGTGTGTTGTACGGTACGGTATTTATTGTATTGTAGGCATTGTATCGTACGTGTTTTATTTTGTATTGTATTATGTTGTATGGGTTGTTTATAGGGTGTGTGTTGCGTTGCACGTGTTGCGTTGTCCTGTATGGTATGTTATGGTGTTCATTGTGTTGTATTTTATTCTATGTATTGCGTTCTCTGTATTGTACTGTACTGTAGTTTGTTTTGTATGGTACTGAGGGGCCTCGCTGGCGGAGCCCCTCATCGCGCCGCTCGAGAGGAGCCCCTGATCATTCCCTCCAGAGGAGCCCCTGACCATTGCGCCGCGCCGCGCCGGAGGAGCCCCTGATCATCCCCACCGCGGAGGAGGCCTTTCACCGCGCCGCGCCGGAGGAGGCCCTGATCATCCCCACCGCGGAGGAGGCCTTTCACCGCGCTGCGCCGGAGGCCCTTTCACCGCGCCTCCCCGGAGGAGCTCTTCATCGCGCCGCCCCGAGTGAGTCCATCATCGTCCTTGCCACGGGGCAGCCCTTGATCGCGCTGCGCCGGAGGAGCCCTTGATCGCCCCACCCCGGAGGAGCCCTTCGTCACAACGCCCGGCTCTTCTTGGAGCCCTTTAGCGTGCCGCCCCGGGGGAGTCTTTCAGCGTGCCCTCCATCTCCTCTTGGAGCCCTTTGTCGCGTTGCCTGGCTCCTCTTGGCGGTATTCGTCGGGCCGCTGCGGTGGGGGGCATACATACATAGGCTAAGTATTGTAGAGCGTGTACGGTATTGTACTGTAGTTTGTTTTGTCTGTTGTGTTGTGTATTGTATTACGTTTTGTATTTTGCTGTATTTTGATCTGTAGTTATTGAACTGTATGTATTGTATTGTATGTATTTATGCATCGTGTGTGTCGTCTTTGATTGTGGGGTATGGTGTTTTATTGTGTAGTATGTATTGTGTTGTATTTTAGTTTGTTTTGTACTGTGTCTTGTTATTTGTGTTGTAGCATGTATTGTATATATGGTATGGTATTTGTCGTATTGTGTCGTTTGTATTGCATAATGTTTTGTATTGCATTTTGCATTTGATTTCATATTTGTATCGTACGTATTGTACGTATTGTATGTATTTTGTTTTGCATTGTATGTTTTTGTATTGTACTGTATTTTGTATTGTGTACTGTATGTAGTGTATGGTATGACATTTATCGTAGGTATCGTATTGTATGTATTGTATCTGTTGCATTCTATGTCTTGTACTGTATGTGGTGTTGTTTTGTAGGGTAGCGAGGGAGCCCCTCATCGCAGCGCTCCAGAGGAGCCCATCGTCATTCCCTATCCAGAGGAGCCGCTCATCGCGCCGCCCCGAAGGAGCTCATCGTCAGCCTCGCCCGGAGGAGGCCATCATCATCCCTGTTGCGGAGGAGCCCACCATGCTGCGCCTGAGGAGCTGTTTCACTGCGTGTCGCCGGAGCAGCCCTTCATTGCGGCGCGCCGGAAGAGGCCTGCGCCGCGCCGCCCGGAGGAGCCCATCATCGGTTGCCACGGAGCAGCCCATCATCATCGCCGCCCCGGAGGAGTCCATCGTCGTTGTTGCCACGGAGCAGCCCCTCATCATCGCCACTCCGGAGGAGTCCATCGTCGTTGTGCCACGGAGCAGCCCATCATCATCGCCGCCCTGGAGGAGCCCTTTGTCGTGCCGACCCATTGGAGCGCCCTCATCGCGCCACTCCGGAGGAGCCCATCATCATCGTGCTGTGCCGGAGGAGCCCATCATTATCCTTGCCACAGCGGAGCCCTTCACCGCGCCAGCCCGGAGCAGCCCTTCATCGCCTTGCGTGGAGGAGCCCTTTCGTCGCGCCACCCAGGGGAGCCCTTTAGCGTGACGCCCCGGGGAGCCCATCATCATTGCGCTGCGCCGGAGGAGCCCATCATCATCCCGCCGCTGCGGAGGAGCCCTTCACCTGCGGTGCCTGAGGAGCCCTTTCACACACGCCTCCCCGAAGCAGCCCCTCATCGCGCCGCCCGAGAGGAGCCCTTCACCGCGCCGTCCCAGAGGAGCCCTTCACCACGCCGCATCGGAGGAGCCCATCATCATCCCTTCCCCAGAGGAGCCCTTCAGCATCGCACCGCGCCACCCCGCCGAGGAGCTGCTCATCACGCCACGCGGTTCTTCTTACAGCCCTCATCGCACCGCCCCAAAGCAGCCCTTCACCATCACTGTGCCCCAGAGGAGCCCTTCACCATGCTGCCTGGTTCTTCTTGGAGCCCTTTCACCGCGCAGCCTTCACCACGCTGCCCCGGAGGAGCCCTTTTGCACCGCCCCACCCAGAGGAGCCCTTCATCGCATCGCACGGTTCTTCTTGCAGCCCTTCCTTGTGCCGCCCCAGAGCAGCCCCTCAGAGGAGCCTGTCGTCGTGCCGCGCCGGAGGAGCCCCTCATCATCCCTGCCCCGGAGGAGTCCATCATCATTGCGCCACACCGGAGGAGCCCATGGACATGGCTGTGCCGGAGGAGCTCTTGTCAGTGCTGCCAGCTCTTCTTGCATCCCTTTCACACACACCACCCAGGAGGAGGCCTTTCACCGTGCCGCTGCAGAGGAGCTCTTCATCATGCTGCGTGGCTTTTCTCGTAGCCCCTCGTCGCGCCGCCCGAGAGGAGCCCTTCACCACGCCACCCCGGAGGAGCCCTTCACCACGCCGCATCGGAGGAGCCCATCATCATCCCTTCCCAGAGGAGCCCTTCAGCATCGCACCGCGCCACCCCGGAGGAGCTGCTCATCACGCCACGCGGTTCTCCTTGCAGCCCCTCATCGCTGAGCCCCGGAGGAGCCACTGCACCGCGCCGGAGGAGCCCTTTTACCGCGCCAGCATCATTCTTTGCCACGGAGCAGCCCTTGATCGCGCTGCACCGGAGGAGCCCTTCATCGCCCCGCCCCGGAGGAGCCCTTCATCACAACGCCCGGCTCTTCTTGGAGCCCTTCAGGGCGCCAGCCCGGGGGAGCCTTTCAGCGTGCCCTCCATCTCCTCTTGGAGCCCTTTGTCGCGTTGCCTGGCTCCTCTTGGCGGTATTCGTCGGGCCGCTGCGGTGGGGGGCATACATACATAGGCTAAGTATTGTAGAGCGTGTACGGTATTGTACTGTAGTTTGTTTTGTCTTGTATCTGTAGTTATTGAACTGTATGTATTGTATTGTATGTGTTGTCTTTTATTGTGTGGTATGGTATTTATGGTATTGTGTGTATTCTGTTGTATTGTTTGGGCTTTGTATTCTTTGTGTTTTGTAACGTATTGTAGTTTGTATTGTATGTATCGAATGCATCGTATGTGTTGTGTTGTACGGTATGGTATTTATTGTACTGTATGTGTTGTATGGCAACGTATGCTATTTATTGTATGTATTGTATCGTGTGTTTTTTTATCGTATTATGTAATGTATTCTGTTGTATTGTAGTTTCTGTTTTATTGTGTATTGCATTTTGTGTTGTATCTTGCATTTTGTATGTTGCATTCTGTATTTTGTATTGGATTGTGTATTTTACTGTGTTGTGTGTTCTGTGTATTATGTTGTCTGGTATGGGGTGTATTCTGCGGTAGGTACTGTATTGTATTGTCTGTATTTGTACTGGATTGCATTTTGTGTTGTATGTTGTTTTGTATTGTATGGTTTGGTATTTGTTGTATTGTCTCTTGTATTCTGTGTTGTATTTTGCGTTGTATTTTATGCATTGTGTGTATAGTATTGTAGTTTGGTGTGGAATGCCTTCTATTTTCTGTTGCATTGTTTGTAATGCATTGTATGTATTGTCTGTCTTGTATTTCAAGTATCGTATTTTATGTACGGCATTTTTTGTGTTGTATATATTGTGTTGTATTCGATTGTATGTATTCTGATGTATTTTGTCTGATAATGTGTTTGTATTGTTCTTTGTATTGTACTGTAGTTTGTACAGTATTGTATGGTTTGTATTGTATGGTTTGTTATATATTGTGTGGTATGTATTTTGTTGTATTTTTTATTGCATTGTACTTTATGTATTGTATTGCGTTTTGTCTTGCATTGTCTTGTAGGTATTGTGTTGTAGGTATTGTATGTGTTGTATTTTAGCTTGTTTTGTGTTGTGTCTTGTTCTTTGTATTGTAGTGTGTATTTGTATGTATTATACGGCATGGTATTTATCGTATTGTATCCTTTGCGTTGCATAATGTTTTGTATTTTGTATTGCTTTTTGTATTTTATTTTGCATTTTGTATTGTACGTATTGCACGTATTTTGTTTTGCGTTGTATGTTTTGTACTGTACTGTATTTGTTTTGTATGGTTTGTATTGTATGGTGTGACATTTATCGCATGTATCGTATCGTATTGATTGTATAGTATTGTATTGTATTGTATGTCTTGTCTTGTTGGTACGGTACTGTATTTTGTGTGGTATGTGTTGTATTACATTTGTATTGTATGTATTTTTGTATTTTATTTGTATTTTGTTTTCTGTATCGTCTTTTCTGTATTGAATGGCATGCTATTTCTTGTATGTGTTGTGTTGTATGGTTTGTAATGTACTTGGTATTGTAAGGTATTTGTATTATATTGTATGTATTGTGTTTTCTTGTTTGTATTTTAGCGCATTTTGTATTGTTGTATGGATTGTATTTTGTCTTGGGTTTCCTTGTATGTGTTGTAGGTGTTGCGTTTGATTGTACGGTATGATAGTTATCGTATTTTTATGCATTGTATGTTTGGCGTGTATTGCATTTCGTAACGTATGTTACGTAATGTATGGTATTGTATGTACGGCATTGCATGTTTCGTATTGTATCGCGTGTATCGTATTGTATCGTATGCGTCGTGTGTATTGCAGTGTATCGTAGGTGCTGCGTCGTGTTGTATCTATTGTATTGTACGTGGAGTACTGTTTTAATGCACGTAGAGTACGGTATGGTATTATTGTATTGTGTTGTACGGCATGTGTAGTATTATAGTGTGTTTTTTGTTATGTTTTGTTGTGTACTGTACTGTATGTAGTGGATCGTACGCTGTTTATTGTACGGTGTGTATTATTATTGTAGGTGTGGTATTGCATTGTATTGTATGTAACGTATTGGATGGATCGTATTGTATTGTTTGTATTGTATTGTATTTTTTACTTGGTGTTGTATTTTGTACTGAAGGTATTGTATTTTATGTGTTGTTTTTTGCATTGTATTTTGTACTGTATGTATTGTACTGTAGTTTCTTTGTATTGTGTGCTGTGTGTATTGCGTGGTATAACATTGTCTTGTATGTATCGTATTGTATGGTATGTTATTGTATGTATTGTATTGCTTGAATAATCCTGTATTTTGTATTGTTTTTTGCTTTCTGTGTCGTGTGTTGCATTTGTATTGTTGTTTTTATTTGTATCGCATTGTATGTATTGTTTTTTATTGTATTTCATGTACTGTATTGTGTCTATTGGATGGTATGCATTGTGTTGTATTGTACGAGTTGTAATATATTTGGTATTGTAATGTCTTTTGTATTGTATAGTATGTGTAGTGTTGTATGTATTGTAATGTAGTTTGTATAGTAATGTCTTACATGGCTTGCATTGTATGGTTTGTGTTGTATGGTTTGGTGTGCGTTGTACGGTACGTATTGTATTGTATGTGTTGTATTTTGTGTTGGGTTTCCTCGTATGTATTGTAATTGTTGTGTTGTATTGTACGGTACGGTATTTATTGTATTGTAGGCATTGTATCGTACGTGTTTTATTTGTATTGTATTATGTATGGGTTGTATTATAGGGTGTGTGTTGCGTTGCACGTGTTGCGTTGTCCTGTA
This sequence comes from Gymnogyps californianus, assembly GCF_018139145.2. NCBI lineage: Eukaryota > Metazoa > Chordata > Aves > Accipitriformes > Cathartidae > Gymnogyps > Gymnogyps californianus. The sequence continues at coordinate 1,812 of NW_026114210.1, read as the reverse complement.
TGGTATGTTATGGTGTTCATTGTGTTGTATTTTATTCTATGTATTGCGTTCTCTGTATTGTACTGTACTGTAGTTTGTTTTGTATGGTACTGAGGGGCTCGCTGGCGGAGCCCCTCATCGCGCCGCTCGAGAGGAGCCCCTGATCATTCCCCCTCCAGAGGAGCCCCTGACCATTGCGCCGCGCCGCGCCGCGCCGGAGGAGCCCCTGATCATCCCCACCGCGGAGGAGGCCTTTCACCGCGCCGCGCCGGAGGAGGCCCTGATCATCCCCACCGCGGAGGAGGCCTTTCACCGCGCTGCGCCGGAGGAGCCCTTTCACCGCGCCTCCCCGGAGGAGCTCTTCATCGCGCCGCCCCGAGTGAGTCCATCATCGTCCTTGCCACGGGGCAGCCCTTGATCGCGCTGCGCCGGAGGAGCCCTTGATCGCCCCACCCGGAGGAGCCCTTCGTCACAACGCCCGGCTCTTCTTGGAGCCCTTTAGCGTGCCGCCCCGGGGGAGTCTTTCAGCGTGCCCTCCATCTCCTCTTGGAGCCCTTTGTCGCGTTGCCTGGCTCCTCTTGGCGGTATTCGTCGGGCCGCTGCGGTGGGGGGCATACATACATAGGCTAAGTATTGTAGAGCGTGTACGGTATTGTACTGTAGTTTGTTTTGTCTGTTGTGTTGTGTATTGTATTACGTTTTATTTTGCTGTATGTATTGATCTGTAGTTATTGAACTGTATGTATTGTATTGTATGTATTTTATGCATCGTGTGTGTCGTCTTTGATTGTGGGGTATGGTGTTTTATTGTGTAGTATGTATTGTGTTGTATTTTAGTTTGTTTTGTACTGTGTCTTGTTATTTGTGTTGTAGCATGTATTGTATATATGGTATGGTATTTGTCGTATTGTGTCGTTTGTATTGCATAATGTTTTGTATTGCATTTTGCATTTGATTTCATATTTTGTATCGTACGTATTGTACGTATTGTATGTATTTTGTTTTGCATTGTATGTTTTGTATTGTACTGTATTTTGTATTGTGTACTGTATGTAGTGTATGGTATGACATTTATCGTAGGTATCGTATTGTATGTATTGTATCTGTTGCATTCTATGTCTTGTACTGTAGTGTGGTTTGTTTTGTAGGGTAGCGAGGGAGCCCCTCATCGCAGCGCTCCAGAGGAGCCCATCGTCATTCCCTATCCAGAGGAGCCGCTCATCGCGCCGCCCCGAAGGAGCTCATCGTCAGCCTCGCCCCGGAGGAGGCCATCATCATCCCTGTTGCGGAGGAGCCCTTCACCATGCTGCGCCTGAGGAGCTGTTTCACTGCGTGTCGCCGGAGCAGCCCTTCATTGCGGCGCGCCGGAAGAGGCCTGCGCCGCGCCGCCCCGGAGGAGCCCATCATCGTTGTTGCCACGGAGCAGCCCATCATCATCGCCGCCCGGAGGAGTCCATCGTCGTTGTTGCCACGGAGCAGCCCCTCATCATCGCCACTCCGGAGGAGTCCATCGTCGTTGTTGCCACGGAGCAGCCCATCATCATCGCCGCCCTGGAGGAGCCCTTTGTCGTGCCGACCCATTGGAGCCCCTCATCGCGCCACTCCGGAGGAGCCCATCATCATCGTGCTGTGCCGGAGGAGCCCATCATTATCCTTGCCACAGCGGAGCCCTTCACCGCGCCAGCCCGGAGCAGCCCTTCATCGCCTTGCGTGGAGGAGCCCTTTCGTCGCGCCACCCCAGGGGAGCCCTTTAGCGTGACGCCCCGGGGGAGCCCATCATCATTGCGCTGCGCCGGAGGAGCCCATCATCATCCCCGCCGCTGCGGAGGAGCC
>NW_026114209.1:0-24938 GCF_018139145.2 Gymnogyps californianus | reverse complement strand
GTATGGTATTGCATAGTATGTGTTGCAGTGTACTGTATGTATTCTGTGCTATTTTCTATTGTATTCTATGGTATGGTATTTCTTGTGTTGTAAGTATTGTATATATTGTACTGTATGTAGTGCAATGTACGGTACGGTCTTTATTTTTTTGTATGGTATCTGTACTGTATTATGTATATTGTCTTGTATGTAATGTATGTATTGTATGGTATGCAGTGAATGTATTGTACTTTATCTATTGTATACTATGGTGTGCATTGTATTGTTTGTATAGGTTGTATTGTTTGTCTTGTATGCCTTGTAGGTAGCGTATTGTATTTTATATTGCATTCTATTCTATGCCTTGTATGTTGTGTTTCGTATTGTATGTTATGGTATTTATCGTATCCTATGATGTATTGGTGTAGTGGCTTGACCATGGCTGAACACCACGGGCCCACCAAAGCCGATCTGTCACTCCCCTCCTCAGCTGGACAGGGCAGATAAAACATAACAAAAGGCATATGGGTCGAGATAAGGCGAGATCACTCAGCAGCTCTTCCTGGGCTCAACTTTACTCTCAACTCCTCTACCTCCTCTCCCTGACGGGCGCAAGGGGATGGGAATGGGGCTTGCAGTCAAGTCACCACACTTTGTCTCTGCAGCTCGTTCCTCCTCAGGGGAGGACTCCTCACACTCTTTCCCTCAGTGGTATGGTACTGTACGGTATTTGTCTCCTATTTTGACTGTACTGGTTTTTTCATTGTACTTTGTGTTGCATTGTAGTCCATGTATTGTTTCTGGTGTTCGTAGTCTATCGTACGGTGTGGCAGTTATTTGAGTGTATGTATTGTATTGGACGGTATAGTATTTATTGTCTTGTAGGTATTGTAGGTATTGTATTGTGTTGCACTGTATTATGTTGTGCGTATTGTATGGTACGCTCTTGTGTCTATTGCATGGGATGCTATTGTGGTATGGTATGGTATGGCTTGCATGTGTCGTGTGTATCGTATGGTATGTGTTGTAGTGTACTTTGGTTTGTGGTTTGTGTTGTGTTGTGTTTACAGTGTACTGTGTATTGTATTGCGTATTTTACGTATTGTATGATACGGTGTGGTACGTATTGCACGGTATGGTAGTTATTGCATTGCACTGTGTGTATTTATTGTATGTATTGCATTCTATGCATTCTATTGTATCTGTTTTTGGATTGGATTGGATGTAACGTGCGGAGTGTCTGGTATGGTATTGTATTGCAACGTATGTATTGTATGGAATGTATTGAAATGTATTGAAATGTATGGAGTGTCTTGTAATACACTGTATGTGTTGCGTTGGGGAAGACACGGCCGAGGCCTCGGTGACTGGCGTGAAACACCGACGCCGAGCACAAGACAAGAGATGGGGGGACGGAGTGGGCAGGGCCTTGCAGTAACTCCAGACGCCTGGGCTGGGGTCACAGCGCTGCGGGCAAGCGCCATGGGCGAGGATGCCTGTCGTGACGTCCGCCAGCGACGGACTGTGACGTCACCTCGCGATGGACTGTGACACCCCCGAGCGATGCATTGTGACCAAGCGTCCCTCGCTGCTCATATTCGGGCGCCGAGTCTCACCCAGCTGGCTCGTGCCCGCACTCCAGCTGAGCGAGTTCGTGAGGTTTGGAGTGTTGAGCGAGGCCTTTGGTGCCGGTGTCGTGCTCGGGGAGTTGTTTCTGGCAGCTCTCAGTGCCCGACCCCGGAGCCGTCGAAGATTTTTTTCTCCGGCCCTGCCAGGTTCAGGCAGCCGGAGCACCCAGGAGGCGCGCTCGCAGCAGCAGAGGTGAGCTGGGCGGGGAAGCCTCAGCCTGGGGAGCTGGGGGGGTTTCCTTCTGGAGGGACCTGGGCATTTCTTCCAGCCCTCCCCGGGACAGCCAACGACCCCGGCCCTCTTCCTTCTCTAGCGTGACACCCGCTGCTGCAGCGCCGGTGAGAGGGAGCAGCTCGTCACCTCCAGCTCCCCCCAGCCCACCGCAGCACGGGGAGAGCATGGCCACGGAGCCGGAGGACCGCTGTGCCATCTGCCTGGGCAGCTGGGAGGAGGCCAGCTTTGTGATGCCATGCCTCCACCAATTCTGCTACCCCTGCATCCTGCGGTGGGCTGAAAGCAAGCCCGAGTGCCCCCTCTGCAAGAGGAGGATCCTCTCCATCTTGCACTCGGTGCGGGCGGACGACGACTACGCGGAGCATGTCATCACACCCTCCGCGACATCCTCCGGCGTCGTCCGCCAGGCGGGAGGAGCTCCCAGAGCCCCAGCCGCCCACGACCTCCATCACCCTGCAGCACCCCAACGGTGGGCTGCAGCAGGGGTGCCCAGGCGTCCGGTGGGCAGCCTCCTCCAGCCCCCAAACTGGCTGAACCTTTTCCGGAACCAGCCAACGCTCTTCCAGATCCTGCAGTCCTGCGTCCACCGGCACCTGGAGGACCTCTTTGGCAGCAGCGGCTTGGAGGCAGCCATGGGGGAGGACACCGTCACGGCCAGCCTGACCAACCAGGGGACGGACACAGAGCGGCCAGGCCGGACGCTGGGGTCTCCCTCCAAAACCGCACGGCGACCTTCGTGCAACAGCGTGCACGTGTCGCTGTGCAAGAGCCCAGCAGAGAGGCCCGCCGTCTGCTGGGCTGGCAGGACGCCCGTGCTGCCGGGGGGCGGGAGGGCAGCCCCGCGGGTGCCCCTGGCCCCGCTGCCTCCCGAGGAGGGTCTCTCGCCCCCGGCCCAGCCCCCTCCGGCAGCCCGGCCAGATCCAGCGCGGACGAGCTCCCCGGCACCTCGTCCGCTGCCGTTGGCGGGGCTCCCGGCAGCCACCCCTCTGCTCCCGTCCCCGTCCCCGCGGAGCAAGAACAGCCCCAGCTGGAGCCAGGGGAGGCTGTGCCCGGGCCCTCCGCTTCCAGCCGGGGCCGTGAACGCTGCCCTGGGGGGCCACGGCAACCCCCAAAGAGGAAGGCTGGCAGCCCCGAGGCCTCTCCAGCCAACAAGAGGCCAGCATCGCGCCGGTGACCCTGGAGGCTGCCTCGGCGGATGGCCCAGCCAGGACCGGCCCAGCGGCTGGGGCATGCGCCAGCCCTTAAGGGCTCCCAGCCCCCACCCCCACCCCCACCCCCCCCATATCCCATTATCCAAATAAAATAAATGCATGAAAACTACAGAAAAGCTCTCAGTGTTGCTAACAGTGCAGGTGGCGCTGCTATCCTCGCCCTTTTTTGCTTCTTTGCCGGGAGGGGTGGGACGTTAACGCTGAGGGGTCCTTCTGTGCGGGCCAGGTACTAGTTCGTTGTTCCCCCAGAGGCGACTGCTGCCCGGCTCCAGCTGTGAGGCCTTGGCTTTCACATTTCTCTTTCTCTCCCCAAAGTTTGACAGGACACCTTTGGTTGTTCACAGAGCGAAAAAATCGCACATCTGTGCAAGTCAGAAGGGTGAAAGGCAAGCGGCTTGTCGTGCGCGGTGCCTACTAACCTACTCCGCTCGTGTCCTCAGAAAGTTCCACAAAGTCAGTCGTGGGGATAGGTCTGCTTTCTGTTCTTTTCGGGTTTTTTTTTTCCCCTGTCTCCTTTTAGAAAGAAGTTGCCGCTCTTTAAAAGCCGGCAAAGATGGCGAGGCTTTCAGCCCTTTCTCGGGCTCCTACAACGGCTGGAACACTCGCACAAGAAAGAGGAGCCTTCTGCCCAGCTCAGGCTGCAAGTTCAAATCTGCACGGAGAGACCATGGGAAAACGGGAGGAGTTGACCGTCATCTTACGGTTAGAGCCCTTCTCGGAAAACGGCCGAGACCTGGCTCCTGACCTCAGGACTGCTCCCGTGGGATTTTTCTCCGTTCCACTACACAGGCTTTTCACTGGAAAATCTCTTCGTGTTCTTTGGTGAAGAAATCAACGTCTTGCTTTCCTTCAAAAAACACCTTAGCCCCTAGACTATGTCTGCCTCTTTCCTCTCTACCCTCTTGCCAGTCAGCTTCTCTTCTTCAAGGGTAACAGCCAAGAAAAGGCATCCCGTGTACAGTAAGAACAGAGAGAGCAATTCTGCAACGGAGGAGGATCAAGAAGAAAGGGTGCTCCGCGCCTGCTGAGCTCGCGTCCTTGCGCGTGAGGCACAACTCCTTTGCTTTTCAGAAAAAAAGATGCCATTTGCCTCAACGCTCGTTCAGACTTGCCCGTTCCTGTCTCCTCGCATCGAACGGCATGTTCGAGAGTGAAAACGTGAACCCCGTTTTGCCCCAGGCATCGTTCCCACGCTGCCACTCAGACCCTACTGCACAGCACCGGGGTGTCAATGAAGAAGCCGGGGACAGGACTAAAGCGCCAGGGGCTCTCTCAGCGTTACCGGCTATCAGGAGTTACCGGGGACGGGCCTCCCCAAACTTTTCCACCCTCAGTCCTTCCCACGGGCTACACTTCTCCACAAACGGCTCCAGCGGGGTCCCTTCCACGGGGTGCAGCCCTTCACGAACAGACTGCTCCAGTGGGGGTCCCCCGCGGGGTCACAAGTCCTGCCAGCAGAGCTGCTCCAGCCTGGGCTCCTCTCTCCGCCGCTCCACAGCTCCACCGCACCTCTCTCCACGGCTCCCCTGGAAGCCTAGGGCGGGCTTCCAACGGGCTCCCAGCCTCCTCAGATACCGACCGGCTCTCTCAGGCGTAGCACGCTTGGCTTTGGACTTACAGGGGCAACACAAAGCAGGCTCGACACTTTGCAACGGGCGCCGCAGACAGCCTGAGGCGCACCGGCACCGGCACCGGCGGCGGCAACCCGCAGCCTTCCCCAGGCCAAAGAGCCGACGGCAGAAGACGGGGCGGGCCCCGAGCCACGGGGCCGGCCCGCTGATTGGAGGAGCCAGCACCGGGCGCAGCCAGCGCCCGGCCGCGCGGGAGATTGAAGCAGGCCAAAACAATCGACACGCTTGATGCCAAGGGACGCGGCGGCGCGCAGCCGCGCCGCCTCGGCGGGCAGCCGCGCCCCCGGTTCCCCGGAGCTCCCGGCGCCCGGCAGAGCCCCTGCAGCCACCCTGCCTGAGCGCCTGGCCCAGTAGGCGACCGTCCGCCCCGGGGTCGGGCTGGGGGGTGTGCGCGGGGCTGTTCCTGGAGGTGGAGTGCGACGGCAAGGGAGCCTGGGGGGGTGCGCCTGTTGGAGATAGGCGAGAAACAAAAGCAAAGGATGCTACTTAGTTAACGAGGCGTGACCTTGAGAAGAGAAACAAGATGACACCAGAAGTCCGCGGGTAAAGAAAGACCAAGATAAGCCCAGGGGCAATCAAAGAGCTACTTGAACTGTGAGGGAACTCTCCTCATGAACACACGAGAAAAGCCGCCCTCAGGCAGGGAGAGCCCCCTACCAACAGAAGCCCCTTCCTCACAGAACATGCGCAGTAAAAAAGGAGGACGCTGCGACTTTACGTGGAGATGAGACTTGCGAGAACCAACAGGAACGAGAGTAACTAAGCGAAACTGTAAAAATACTGATGACTGTTGCTCGAAAGCTGTGAAATGCTTTGCCGTGTGTTAACCAGGTGTGCTGCTAGCTTTGTGGAGTTACCACCTAGCACCCATCTCTGCGCAGACATGAAATAAACACATATCTCGACTCTGTGTGTTCATCGGCTTTTTTGCACACCGGGTGAAAGAATCCTGATTTTTGGGACAACATTTTGGCGACCCAGATGGGACGGCCATAAGGCCTCGCCCGGATCGTCTTGCCGTCCCCGACAGCGGACCGGACCGGACCGAGCTCCAGCGCGCACCGACCTATGGATCGGGGACTCCTCCGGATTCCCTCCGAAGCCGGGGCGACCAGCGACTCAAAGGTGCAACGCCGAGCAGAGATATTTGTATCAGGGTGAAAGGGGAATGAGTCCTCGGATTGGTGAGTATAAAATTTAATTACAAATTCAATGACTCCCATGGAAGGTTAAAGGGTAAAGTCGCACGTAGACGCTCGGCAAGGGGTGCCGTAATTGAGCAGGGGGGCAGAGCCGAGTGCGCATACTGACCAAGGGGGTCAGAGCGGTACTGACCAAGGGGGTCAGAGTGGAAATTACTGACCAAAGCGGTCAGAGTGGTAATTACTGACCAAAGGGGTCAGAAGGGTAATTACCGACCAAGGGAGTCAAAGCCGGCAAATAGGTAAATTCGGTTAAAATGGGAGCAAGCCAATCCACGATTCCTCCCTGTAGCCCTTTGGGGTGTATTTTGAAAAATTGGAATAAGTTTGGGGGAAACTGATGACTAAAGATAAAATGAAAAGATATTGTAATCAATGGTGGCCAAATTATAAATTGGGTGACGATGAGGTCTGGCCAGAAAATGGATCGGTAAACTATAATGCTATATGACAATTGATGTCGTTTTGCCGTTGGATGGGGAAATGGACAAAGTACCTTATGTTGATGCCTTTATGACTTTGTACAGAAAATCTGATATGCGGGAAAAATGTAAGCTAAAGACTGACCTAGTGATGTATACAGCTTCTGAGAAAAGGAGAGTGGTTGTTGCATAGGCTGTGATGATAGAAAGACTGCAGGGGGAGAAGAGCAGAGATGTGCAACTGTTAGTCCCGACAGCCCCACCACTATACAAAAGTAGTGCTGGACAATTGCCAATCGATCCTAATTTACAATCGGGCAATGAGAATTTTAGCCCCATTTCCAGCCGGACTAGAGGGCACGCTCAACCAGTTGTACAGGCTCCCCTGAGACAGCGTGGGACCAGAAGACTGCCGGTTTTTATACATGTTCCATTCACTACCTCTGACCTGTTAAATTGGAAACAATCTGTTGGATCCTATAGGGAAACCCTGAGGGAGTACATCAACTATTAGAAACTATAATGTTAACACATAATCCCAACTGGGGAGATATACAGGCTCTGCTAAATACATTCTTTGCGCAGAGGAAAAGAGAATGGTGATTGAAAGGGCCAGGGAAGAAGGGGAAGGAGAAACAGGCAAGAAGATTCTGAGGAGTTCTACCTACTAAAAGGGACCCAGAATGGATCCTAACAGGGGGGGAATGAGGGCTCAACTGAAGCAGTATCAGCAGCTGATACTATATGGGGTTCAGCATGGAGTGCCTCCGAAGAATGTGTCTAAGCTTTATGAGGTAAGGCAGGGTCCGGAGGAAAATCCATCTGCCTTTTACGAAAGGCTATGTGAGGTAGCTAGAAAATGGACAGACTTGAATCCGGATGATGAGGCAAATCAGAGGATGTTCAATATGTTGTTTATTGGGTAGTCGACTCAGGATATAAGGAGAAAGTTGCAGAAAGTTGATGGAGCTGGGGGAATGTCGATCTCACAATTGATAGATATAAGGTTTAACAATCGAGATGAGAGGGAAAGAAAAGAAAAACAGAACAAAATGAAGTTGCAGCATCTTTGCTGGCAGCAGCAATAAATGGAAATGATGTCGAAGGGAAGGGTAGAGAAAAAGTAAAGGAAGAGGAGGATGCGTGGAATAATGCAGGGAAGAGGTCCGCAAAACGAACCCCTTTAGGGCTAAATCAGTGTGCGGTCTGTAAACAGGAGGACACTGGAAAAATGAGTGCCGAAACGAAAGAGGCCAAAGGAACGGGATCATATAGAAAATGCTAATCTTATTATGTTAGAAGATTCAGACAATGAATGAAGGGGACCGGGGAGAACAAAGTCTCCCAGCTGATCCCCTGGTTCCAGTTAAGCTGGGGAACGAGACCATAGATTTTTTAATTGACAGTGGGGCTACTCATTCAGTAGTCACCAGTTGTAAAGGACCTCTAAGTAAAGTAACTATACCTATTGTTGGGGCAAGGGAAAAAGAACATTAAGGCCATTTTTACAACCAATGGAATGCACAACTGGGGGAGCTAAATTAATTCATGAGTTTCTATACATGCCAGAATGCCCCCTACCTTTATTGGGCGTGAGATTTATTATGCAAACTAAATGCACAAGTAACCTTTTCTAAGAATGCTGTACAGCTCCATATCCCGCCTGAAACCGCCTGGAGAGCTCAGATCTGCTTGCTGACAGATGAAACACCGGAGAAATTGAAGAGAATATTCCAGATGCTGTATTAAATGTGGTAATTCCCCTGGTATGGGCTTCAAAAAACCCAGGTAAAGCAAAAAAGTGAGTCCGATTAAAGTAGAACTAAAAGAGGGGCAAAACCAGTAAGGGTGCATCAACATCCTATTAGGCTGGAAGCTCGCAAGGGCCTCGAAGCCCTGATAAATACCTTTATTCAATATGGACTGCTCAGAGAATGTCAATCTGAATACAATACACCGATTTTATTGGTGAGAAAGCCTCACTCCCAGGATTACCGATTAGTGCAGGACTTGAGGGCTATAAATTAGATAACCAAAGACATACATCCTACGGTGTCTAACCCTTATACTTTGTTAGCATCTGTACCCGAAAACAATGCCTATTTTACAGTGTTGGACCTAAAAGATGCCGCCTTCTGCATTCCAGTGGATGAACAGAGTCAAACACTCTTCGCTTTTGAATGGGAGAATCCGACTACTGGAAGGAAAGGACAACTGTGTTGGACCGTTCTTCCCCAGGGATTTAAAAATAGTCCCACTTTGTTCGGTGAAGTACTGGCCAAAGAATTAGAACAATGGGAACTAATAATGATAATGTTACTCTCTTACAGTATGTGGACGATATCTTAATTGGAGCAGATACAGAACAGACTTGTACAGAAGCCACAGTAAGCCTGCTAAACTTTCTGGGAATAGCCAGATTCTGCTGGATATGGATCCCCAATTTCGGACTTACAACCAAACCCTTATACGCAGCCACAAAGGGCCTGTGGGGAGTTGTTAGAATGGACTCCAGAGTGTCGGAGTAGTTTTGATGAAATTAAAAGAAAATGATGGAAGCTCTCCTCAAGAAACTACATGAAGAAACTCACATGGGAGCCAATGCTATGATAAGCGGTGTTAAGAGATACGCTGTAGGGCCAAAAATGCAGACAAATGCAGATATAATAGTAAAGAGATGAAACTTGTGTAAATAATCCCAAAAACAAAGAAAGCCGCCAGCAGGTGACGTAAAAAGAGGAATAACCCCTAGGGAATACTGGCAAATAGATTTCTCTGAATTACCAAAATGTGGACAACATAAGTATCTACTTGTTCTAGTGGATACGTTTTCCGGATGGCCTGAGACTTTCCCTTGTCGCAACAATGGGGCTAGGGAAGTAATTAGGATATTACTAAAGGAAATAACCCCCCAGATACTAGAGTTGGACCATATGTCGTTAAAAGGGTTGGACAACAACGACTTTTGTTTAATCCATCATGGTCCCTCAAACGGGTAGAACTATCAATGCAGATTAATATCTCTGCAGTTAAACCAGCCTGTTCACCATTCGTAAGTACATCCTATACAGGATGGTTAGCGTGGTTACATGGGCGGTCTCTTACCCTTCCAAATCGAGTAAAAAGAGATGTAACTGGTATCCTAGGGACAGGATTGGGAGTCTTAAACAGCATAGATGCTGAAGTACTTGCAGACAAACTCAGTACAGCCACACATGATCTAAAAAAACTAGAACATCCATTGCAATCCTCCCTGTCAGCTTAGGAACTCATCAATGGCTGTTATCTGATATATTGCCTCAATGGGAAAGGGTTAATGAAAAGGACCACCAATAATCATAGATGCACTTGGTATAGCCCAAAACAATATTTCTCTAGCTCTTAGTTGCATCCAAGCTCAACTGTGGGTGCAATATACAATAGCAGCAATTGTAAGAGAAGGTGAAGATGGCACCTTACCTACTGAAATTCGGAAAATAATCTGGGAAAAGGCAACTGCATTTGAAAGAGAATTCCAGTCATGGTGGTATCTGGGCAATTTCACTCACAATCCTATCGATAACAAAGCCACGGCCTTTGTTGTAACCATACAGAATGCATCAGTAAAAACCATCTACCCGATCATTGCGTTAGGCTTAAATCACAATGGGACTGTATTTATCCACTAGAGCATAGAGTATGGGCCCAACGAGACAATAACAAATGGCAGACTGTTGAAGTTGATGCATGTATGGTACGGGAACAACAGGGATTTATTTGCGAAAGTAATACCATCAAAGCTCAAGACATTTGTCTTGACACTGAGCAAAATGTTTGTCACTTCGAGATACATCCAAAGAAATCCCTGGAACTGTACTCATTATATTGGGAAAGGATGTGTGTGTATAAGAACTCTATGTAATTTTATAGTTGTAGATAATATTACTGTCGGGATAAATAATCACTCAAATACTTGCATTTGTAACTTTACTAACATTATAGGATGTGATTTCAACTATTCAGCTCCGGTTACGACTTATCAGCTAATACAATCCAATTATACTTTAGTTAAGGATCTATTGCTTACTTCCATTGGGATGGATCTCACACTGGTGAAAAAATTTTTACAACATAATGATCTACGCCAGTTGCTGGAACGTGCCCGAGAAGAGGGACAAAGGACTTTAATCACCGTTCACCATGACACAGAAGAGATACATCGTGTTTTGGACCGGCTGAAGAAAGATGGAGAACATAGGTGGTGGGAAGCCTTCCTTGGATGGTCACCCCGAGACAACAGGCATTTCTTAATCTCATGCTACATCCCTGTTGTGATCCTGTATTGCTAACATGTTTATGCTTTCACTGCTTATAATCATACTGTATTTTAAGGTTTGGCACATGATGAAGCAAATTGCTCTAATGTCAATCACCAGGGTATGCCGCTCAAGACAGAGGGAGATAAATCCTCAAAATTGAAAACTTCCCTATAAGGACAGAGAAAAAATTCCAGCAAGACATATGCTCAATGGGAAGGAACCTATGAGCAGTTTTGGAAAATTTTGAAACTCCCAGAGACTGAAGTTTTAGAATGAAAATATCTAAGTGAGACTTTATTTTAAATAAGAACTGTTTATCTAAGTCTTCAAAGGGGGGAATTGTTGGAGATATGCAAGAAACAAAAACAAAGGATGCTACTTAGTTAACGAGGCGTGACCTAGAGAAGAGAAACAAGATGACACCTAGAAGTCACGCGGGTATAAGAAAGACCAAGAGAAGCCAGGGCAAATCAAAGAGCTACTTGAACTGTGAGTGACTCTCCTGCATGAACACACGAGAAAAGCCGCCCTCTAGGCAAGGAGAGCCCCTACCAGCAGAAACCCCTTCCTCACAGAACATGGCGCAGTGAAAAGGAGGACGCTGCGACTTTAACTGGAGATGAGACTTGCGAGAACCATACGAAGGAGAGGTAACTAAGCGAAACTGTAAAATACTGATAGACTGTTGCTCGAAAGCTGTAGAAATGCTTTGCGTGTGTTAACCAGGGTGCTTGCTGCTTTGGTGAGAGTTACCACTAGCACCATCCTCTGCGCAGAGCATGAAATATAACACATATCTCGATCTGTGTGTCATCCGGCTTTTTTGCACACCGGGGTGAAAGAATCCTGATTTTTTGGGACAACATCACCACACGACGGACGAGCTTAGTACAGCCTTCGGGCTGTTACCCACTCCTGCTCTTCCACGTGGGTGCTCATGAGGTCGCAAGAAGAGGTCTAAGGCCAATCCAAAGACATTTCAGGGCTCTGGGAAGGTGGCTCAAAAAGTCAGGAGCTCAGGCAGCGTTCACCTCGATCCTCCCTGTGAGAAGGAACTGCGAGAAGCTTCGGAAGAAACAGGCGAGCCCAAGACATCAACACCTAGCTCCAGGACTGGTGCCTCCGCCAAAACTTCAGGGTTTTAAACCATGGAAGAGTCTTGGAGGCACAAGGTATGCTGGGGCCTGAGGGGATGAACCTGTCCTGATGGTCATCTTTGGACATAGGCTGTGGGACTGATTGAGAGGGCTTTAAGCTAGAATTGATGAGGGAAGGGGATACCTTCAACTCTCCTGGGGTAAGCCAAGGGTGGGCATGGCATCGCCGAGGGTGGCAATGCTAGTAGGAACGTTTACGCTGCTCCTGGGAGCACAAAGGGCTCAAGAGGACATCTGAAATGCTTGTGTACCAAGGCAGGCAGTATGAGAAACAACCAGGATGAGCTGGAATGGTTGGCCAGTTCCCAGCGTTCCGGTATCAGTGGTATCACTGGAGAGACTTGGTGGCATGAGTCTCACAACTGGAGTGCTGGGATGGAGGGCTATCGGCTGTTCAGGAGGGACAGGCAGGGCAGGCAAGGGGGAGGAGTGGCACCGTATGTAAGGGAGAGGTTTGACTGTACAGCCCTTACAGTTAGGGATGATGTGGCTGAGAGCCTCTGGGGGAGGCTTAGGGGGCTGGGAAACAAAGCAGATCTCGTAGTGGGGGTCTACAACTGATCGCCCAGCCAGGATGTTAGCACTGATGAGGTATTCCATAGGCAATTAGGAGAAGGTATTGTATTGTATTGTATTGTATTGTATTGTATTGTATTGCATTGTATTGCTTGGTGTGGTGAGTATTGGTTGGCATGGTGTGCGTTGTGGCGTGTCTTGTGTGTTGCGTGTTGTATTTATTGTATGGTACGGTATGGTATTTTCTATGGTATGTATGCCATTTTGTATGTTATAGGATGGTATGGTATGTATTATACGTATTGTATTTGAATGGTATGGTTTTGTATTTTGTATGTATTGTATTTTGTATCGTAGGTGTATGGTATGAATTCTGGTGGGGTATGTATTGTGTTGCATGTGTTGCCTTACATTTTGTGTGGCGTTACTTTGCGTTGTGTTTATTGTATGTATGGTGTGGTGTATCAGGAGTACCGGGGACGGTCCTCCCAACTTTTCCACCCCAGTCCTTCCACGGGCTACATTCTCCACAAACGGCTCCAGCGGGGTCCCTTCCACGGGGTGCAGCCTTCACGAACAGACTGCTCCAGTGGGGTCCCCCGCGGGTCACGAGTCTGCCAGCAGAGCTGCTCCAGCCTGGGCTCCTCTCTCCACCGCTCCACAGCTCCACCGCACCTCTCTCACGGCTCCCTGGAGCCTAGGCGGGCTTCCAACGGGTCCCAGCCTCCTTCGGGCGCATCCACCTGCTCCCGGCGTGGGGTCCTCCGTGGACGCAGGTGGATATCTGCTCCACCATTAACCTCCATGGGCTGCGGGGGCAGCCCTGCCTCACCATGGCCTTCCCCCTGGGCTGCAGGGGAATCTCTGCTCTGCCGCCTGGAGCACCTCCTCCCTCCTTCTTCGCTGACCTTGGTGTCTGCAGAGCTGTTGCTCTCACGTATTCTCACTCCTCTCTCCGGCTGCAATTGCTGCTGCGCGGTAACTTTTTGCCCTTCTTAAATCTGTTATCCCAGAGGCGCTACACCCTCGCTATGGGCTCGGCCTTGGCCAGCGGCGGGTCCGTCTTGGAGCCGGCTGGCATTGGCTCTATCGGACATGGGGGAAGCTTCTGCAGCTTCTCACAGAAGCCACCCCTGTAGCCCCCCACTGCCACAACCTTGCCACGCAAACCAATACAATTGTACTGACGGTATGCTACGTATTGCAGGAATTGTATCATATGGATTTTATGGTATGATTGGGATGCTATGGACTGGATTTCGTGTAGTGTGTTGTATGTATCTCTTTTGGATTGTAGTTTGTACTGTTTTTCCCCGTATGTTTGTATTGTACTGGTGTATCGTATTGGTTTATGTATTGACTGTATTGTCTCTCTTGTATTTTGTATTCTATTTATATTGTATTTTGAATTGCATTTTGTGTTGTATTTTGTCTTGCATTTTATTGTATCGTCCGTATTCTGTGGTGTTGCATTGTCTTGCATGCTTTGTCTTGCCTGTATTGTAGGGTTTAAATTCTTGTATATGTTTGTACTGTATGTATGGTACTGTACGGTATTTCGTATTTTCTCCTATTTGTACCGTACTTTTTTCATTGTATTTGTGTTGCATTGTAGTCCATGTATTGTTTCTGGTGTTTCGTAGTCTATCGTACGGTGTGGCATTATTTGAGTGTATGTATTGTATTGGCTATAGTATTTATTGTCTTGTAGGTATTGTAGGTATTGTATTGTGTTGCACTGTATTATGTTGTGCGTATTGTATGGTACGCTCTTGTGTCTATTGCATGGGATGCTATTGTGGGTATGGTATGGTATGGCTTGCATGTGCTGTGTGTATCGTATGGTATGTGTTGTAGTGTACTTTGGTTTGTGGTTTGTGTGTGTGTTGTGTTTTACAGTGTACTGTGTATTGTTATTGCATATTTTACGTATTGTATGATACGGTGTGGTACGTATTGCACGGTATGGTAGTTTGTTCATTGCACTGTGTGTATTTTATTGTATGTATTGCATTCTATGCATTCTATTGTATCTGTTTTCTTGGATTGGATGTAACGTTGTGGAGTGTCTGGTATGGTATTTATTGCACGATTATGTATTGTATGGAATGTATTGAAATGTATGGAGTGTCTTGTTAATTACACTGTATGTGTTGTGTTGGGGAAGACCACGGCGAGGCCTCGGTGACTGGCGTGAAACACCGACGCCGAGCACAAGACAAGAGATGGGGGGATCGGAGTGGGCAGTGGCCTTGCAGTAACTCCAGACGCCTGGGCTGGGTCACAGCGCTGCTAGGGGCAAGCGCCATGGGCGAGGATGGCCTGTCGTGACGTCCGCCAGCGACGGACTGTGACGTCACCTCGCGATGGACTGTGGACCACCCCGAGCGATGCATTGTGACCAAAGCGTCCCTCGCTGCTCATATTTCGGGCGCCGAGTCTTTCAACCCAAGCTGGCTCGTGCAGCCCGCACTCCAGCTGAGCGAGTTCGTGAGGTTTGGAGTGTTGAGCGAGGCCTTTGGTGCCGGTTGTCGTGCTCGGGGAGTTGTTTCTGGCAGCTCTCAGTGCCCGACCCCGGAAGCCGTCGAAGATTTTTTTCTCCGGCCCTGCCAGGTTCAGGCAGCCGGAGCACCCAGGAGGCGCTGCTCGCAGCAGCAGAGGTGAGCTGGGCGGGGAAGCCTCAGCCTGGGGAGCTGGGGGGGGTTTTCCTTCTGGAGGGACCTGGGCATTTCTTCCAGCCCTCCCGGGACAGCCAACGACCCCGGCCTCTCTTCCTTCTCTAGCGTGACACCCGCTGCTGCAGCGCCGGTGAGAGGGAGCAGCTCGTCACCTCCAGCTCCCCCCAGCCCACCGCAGCACGGGGAGAGCATGGCCACGGAGCCGGAGGACCGCTGTGCCATCTGCCTGGGCAGCTGGGAGGAGGCCAGCTTTGTGAATGCCATGCCTCCACCAATTCTGCTACCCCTGCATCCTGCGGTGGGCTGAAAGCAAGCCCGAGTGCCCCTCTGCAAGAGGAGGATCCTCTCCATCTTGCACTCGGTGCGGCGCGACGACGACTACGCGGAGCATGTCATCACACCCTCCGCGACATCCTCCGGCGTCGTCCGCCAGGCGGGAGGAGCTCCCAGAGCCCCAGCCGACTCCACGACCTGCATCACCCCTGCTGCAGCACCCCAATCGGCTGGGCTGCAGCAGGGTGCCAGGCGTCCGGTTGGGCCAGCCTCCTCAGCCCCCAAACTGGCTGAACCTTTTCCGGAACCAGCCAACGCTCTTCCAGATCTGCAGTCCTGCGTCCACCGGCACCTGGAGGACCTCTTTGGCAGCAGCGGCTTGGAGGCAGCCATGGGGAGGACACCGTCACGGCCATCCTGACAACCAGGGGACGGACACAGAGCGGTCCAGGCCGGACGCTGGGGGTCTCCTCCAAAAACCTGCACGGCGACCTTTCGTGCAACAGCGTGCACGTGTCGCTGTGCAAGAGCCCAGCAGAGAGGCCCGCCGTCTGCTGGGCTGGCAGGACGGCCCGTGCTGCCGGGGGGACGGGGAGGGCAGCCCCGCGGGTGCCCCTGGCCCCGCTGCCTCCCGAGGAGGGTCTCTCGCCCCCCGGCCCAGCCCCCTTCCGGCAGCCCGGCCAGATCCAGCGCGGACGAAGCTCCCCGGCACCCTCTGTCCGCTGCCGTTGTTGGGGGGCTCCCGGCAGCCACCCCTCTGCTCCCGTTCCCCAGTCCCCCGCGGAAGCAAGAACAGCCCCAGCTGGAGCCAGGGGAGGCTGTGCCCGGGGCCCTTCCGCTTCCAGCCGGGGCCGTGAACTGCTGCCCTGGGGGCCACGGCAACCCCCCAAAGAGGAAGGCTGGCAGCCCCGAGGCATCTCAGCCAACAAGAGGCCAGCATCTTGCGCCGGTGACCCTGGAGGCTGCCTCGGCGGATGGCCCAGCCAGGACCGGCCAGCGGCTGGGGCATGCGCCAGCCCTTAAGGGCTCCCAGCCCCCACCCCCACCCACCCACCCCCCACCCATAATCCCATTATCCAAATAAAATAAATGCATGAAAACTACAGAAAAGCTCTCAGTGTTGCTAACAGTGCAGGTTGGCGCTGCTATCCTCGCCCTTTTTTTGCTTCTTTGCCGGGAGGGGTGGGACTGTTAACGCTTGAGGGGTCCTTCTGTGCGGGGCCAGGTACTAGTTCGTTGTTCCCCCCAGAGGCGACTGCTGCCCGGCTCCAGCTGTGAGGCCTTGGCTTTCACATTTCTCTTTCTCTCCCCAAAGTTTGACAGGACACCTTTGGTTGTTCACAGAGCGAAAAAATCGCACATTCTGTGCAAGTCAAGAAGGGTGAAAGGCAAGCGGCTTGTCGTGCGCGGGTGCCTACTAACCTACGTCCCGCTCGTGTCCTCAGAAAGTTCCACAAAAGTCAGTCGTGGGGATAGGTCTGCTTTCTGTTCTTTTCGGGGTTTTTTTTTTTTTTCCCCTGTCTCCTTTTAGAAAGAAGTTGCCGCTCTTTAAAAGCCGGCAAAGATGGCGAGGCTTTCAGCCTTTCTCGGGCTTCCTACAACGGCTGGAACACTCGCACAAGAAAGAGGAGCCTTCTGCCCAGCTCAGGCTGCAAGTTCAAATCTGCACGGAGAGACCATTGGAAAACGGGAGGAGTTGACCGTCATCTTACGGTTAGAGCCCTTCTCGGAAAACGGCCGAGACCTGGCTCCTGACCTCAGGACTGCTCCCGTGGGATTTTTCTCCGTTCCACTACACAGGCTTTTCACTGGAAAATCTCTTCGTGTTCTTTGGTGAAGAAATCAACGTCTTGCTTCCTTCAAGAAAACACCTTAGCCCCTAGACTATGTCTGCCTCTTTCCTCTCTACCTCTTGCCAGTCAGCTTCTCTTCTTCAAGGGTAACAGCCAAGAAAAGGCATCCCGTGCTACAGTAAGAACAGAGAGAGCAATTCTGCAACGGAGGAGGATCAAGAAGAAAGGGTGCTCCGCGCCTGCTGAGCTCGCGTCCTTGCGCGGTGAGGCACAACTCCTTTGCTTTTCAGAAAAAAAGATGCCATTTGCCTCAACGCTCGTTCAGACTTGCCCGTTCCTGTCTCCTCGCATCGGAACGGCATGTTTCGAGAGTGAAAACGTGAACCCCGTTTTGCCCCAGGCATCGTTCCCACGCTGCCACTCAGAACCCTACTGCACAGCACCGGGGTGTCAATGAAGAAGCCGGGGACAGGACTAAAGCGCCAGGGGCTCTCTCAGCGTTACCGGCTATCAGGAGTTACCGGGGACAGGCCTCCCCAAACTTTTCCACCCTCAGTCCTTCCCACGGGCTACACTTCTCCACAAACGGCTCCAGCGGGGGTCCCTTCCACGGGGTGCAGCCCTTCACGAACAGACTGCTCCAGTGGGGTCCCCGCGGGGTCACAAGTCCTGCCAGCAGAGCTGCTCCAGCCTGGGCTCCTCTCTCCGCCGCTCCACAGCTCCACCGCACCTCTCTCCAGGCTCCCCTGGAAGCCTAGGGCGGGCTTCCAACGGGCTCCCAGCCTCCTCAGATACCGACCGGCTCTCTCAGGCGTAGCACGCTTGGCTTTGGACTTACAGGGGCAACACAAAGCAGGCTCGACACTTTGCAACGGGCGCCGCAGACAGCCTGAGGCGCACCGGCACCGGCACCAGGCGGCGGCAAACCCGCAGCCTTCCCCAGGCCAAAGAGCCGACGGCAGAAGACGGGGCGGGCCCCGAGCCACGGGGCCGGCCCGCTGATTGGAGGAGCCAGCACCGGGCGCAGCCAGCGCCCGGCCGCGCGGGAGATTGAAGCAGGCCAAAACAATCGACACGCTTGATGCCAAGGGACGCGGCGGCGCGCAGCCGCGCCGCCTCGGGCGGGCAGCCGCGCCCCGGTTCCCCGGAGCTCCCGGCGCCCGGCAGAGCCCTGCAGCCACCCTGCCTGAGCGCCTGGCCCAGTAGGCGACCGTCCGCCCCGGGGTCGGGCTGGGGGGTGTGCGCGGGGCTGTTCCTGGAGGTGGAGTGCGACGGCAAAGGGAGCCTGGGGGGGGTGCGCCTGTTGGAGATAGGCGAGAAACAAAAGCAAAGGATGCTACTTAGTTAACGAGGCGTGACCTTGAGAAGAGAAACAAGATGACACCAGAAGTCCGCGGGTAAAGAAAGACCAAGATAAGCCCAGGGGCAATCAAAGAGCTACTTGAACTGTGAGGGAACTCTCCTCATTGAACACACGAGAAAAGCCGCCTCAGGCAGGGAGAGCCCCCTACCAACAGAAGCCCCTTCCTACAGAACATGCGCAGTAAAAAGGAGGACGCTGCGACTTTACGTGGAGATGAGACTTGCGAGAACCAACAGGAACGAGAGTAACTAAGCGAAACTGTAAAACTACTGATGACTGTTGCTCGAAAGCTGTGAAATGCTTTGCCGTGTGTTAACCAGGTGTGCTTGCTAGCTTTGTGGAGTTACCACCTAGCACCCATCTCTGCGCAGACATGAAATAAACACATATCGACTCTGTGTGTTCATCGGCTTTTTTGCACACCGGGTGAAAGAATCCTGATTTTTGGGACAACATTTTGGCGACCCAGATGGGACGGCCATAAGGCCTCGCCCGGATCGTCTTGCCGTCCCCGACAGCGGACCGGACCGGACCGAGCTCCAGCGCGCACCGACCTATGGATCGGGGACTCCTCCGGATTCCCTCCGAAGCCGGGGCGACCAGCGACTCAAAGGTGCAACGCCGAGCAGAGATATTTGTATCAGGGTGAAAGGGGAATGAGTCCTCGGATTGGTGAGTATAAAATTTAATTACAAATTCAATGACTCCCATGGAAGGTTAAAGGGTAAAGTCGCACGTAGACGCTCGGCAAGGGGTGCCGTAATTGAGCAGGGGGGGCAGAGCCGAGTGCGCATACTGACCAAGGGGGGTCAGAGCGGTACTGACCAAGGGGGGTCAGAGTGGAAATTACTGACCAAAGCGGTCAGAGTGGTAATTACTGACCAAAGGGGTCAGAAGGGTAATTACCGACCAAGGGAGTCAAA
Organism: Gymnogyps californianus; assembly: GCF_018139145.2. Taxonomy (NCBI): domain Eukaryota; kingdom Metazoa; phylum Chordata; class Aves; order Accipitriformes; family Cathartidae; genus Gymnogyps; species Gymnogyps californianus. Next base: position 5,629 of record NW_026114209.1, on the reverse strand, counting down.
GCCGGCAAATAGGTAAATTCGGTTAAAATGGGAGCAAGCCAATCCACGATTCCTCCCTGTAGCCCTTTGGGGTGTACTTTGAAAAACTGGAATAAGTTTGGGGGAAACGTGATGACTAAAGATAAAATGAAAAGATATTGTAATCAATGGTGGCTGAATTATAAAATTGGGTGACGATGAGGTCTGGCCAGAAAATGGATTGGTAAACTATAATGCTACATGACAATTGATGTCATTTTGCCGTTGGATGGGGAAATGGGACAAAGTACCTTACGTTGATGCCTTTATGACTTTGTACAGAAAATCTGATATGCGGGAAAAATGTAAGCTAAAGACTGACCTAGTGATGTATACAGCTTCTGAGAAAGAGGAGAGTGGTTGTTGCATAGGCTGTGATGATAGAACGACTGCAGGGGGAGAAGAGCAGGAGGATGTGCAACTGTCAGTCCCGACAGCCCCACCGCTATACAAAAGTAGTGCTGGACGATTGCCAATCGATCCTAATTTACAGTCAGGCAACGAGAATTTTAGCCCATTTCCAGCCGGACTAGAGGGCACACTCAACCAGTTGTACAGGCTGCCCTGAGACAGGCGCTGGGACCAGAAGGACTGCCGGTTTTTGTACATGTTCCATTCGCTACCTCTGACCTGTTAAATTGGAAACAATCTGTTGGATCCTATAGGGGAAACCCTGAGGGAGTCCATCAACTACTAGAAACTATACTGTTAACACATAATCCCAAGTGGGGAGAAATACAGGCTCTGCTAAATACATTCTTTGCGTCAGAGGAAAAGAGAATGGTGATCGAAAGGGCCAGGGAAGAAGGGGAAAGGAGGAACAGGCAAGAAGATTCTGAGGAGTTTCTACCTACTAAAAGGGACCCAGAATGCGATCCTAACAGGGGGGGATGAGGGCTCAACTGAAGCAGTATCAGCAGCTGATACTATATGGGGTTCAGCATGGAGTGCCTAAACCAAAGAACGTGTCTAAGTTTTATGAGGTAAGGCAGGGTCCGGAGGAAAATCCATCTGCCTTTTACGAAAGGCTATGTGAGGTAGCTAGAAAATGGACAGACTTGAATCCGGATGATGAGGCAAATCAGAGGATGTTCAATATGTTGTTTATTGGGCAGTCGACTCGGGATATAAGGAGAAAGTTGCAGAAAGTTGATGGAGCTGGGGGGAATGTCGATCTCACAATTGATAGAGATAGCGTATAAGGTTTATAACAATCGAGACGAGAGGGAAAGAAAAGAAAAACAGAACAAAATGAAGTTGCAAGCATCTCTGCTGGCAGCAGCGATAAATGGAAATGATGTCGAAGGGAAGGGGAGAGAAAAAAGTAAAGGAAGAGGAGGATGCAGTGGAATAATGCAGGGAAGAGGTCCGCAAAAACGAACCCCTTTAGGGCTAAATCAGTGTGCAGTCTGTAAACAGGAAGGACACTGGAAAAACGAGTGCCCGAAACGAAAGAGGCCAAAGGAACGGGATCATATAGAAAATGCTAATCTTATTATGTTAGAAGATTCGGACAATGAATGAAGGGGACCGGGGAGAACATGAAAGTCTCCCCAGCTGATGCCCTGGTTCCAGTCAAGCTGGGGAACGAGACCATAGATTTTTGAATTGACAGTGGGGCTACTCATTCAGTGGTCACCAGTTGTAAAGGACCTCTAAGTAAAGTAACTATACCTATTGTTGGGGCAACGGGAAAAAGAACATTAAGGCCATTTTTACAACCAACGGAATGCACAACTGGGGGAGCTAAATTAATTCATGAGTTTCTATACATGCCAGAATGCCCCCTACCTTTATTGGCGTGAGATTTATTATGCAAACTAAATGCACAAGTAACCTTTTTCTAAGAATGCTGTACAGCTCCATAACCCGCCTGAAACCGCCTGGAGAGCTCAGATCTGCTTGCTGACAGATGAAACACCGGAGGAAATTGAAGAGAATATTCCAGATGCTGTATTAAATGTGGTAATTCCCCTGGAATCGGCTTCAAAAAACCCAGGCAAAGCAAAAAAGTGAGTCCGATTAAAGTAGAACTAAAAGAGGGGGCAAAACCAGTAAGGGTGCATCAACATCCTGTTAGGCTGGAAGCTCGCAAGGGCCTCGAAGCCCTGATAAATACCTTTATTCAATATGGACTGCTCAGAGAATGTCAATCTGAATACAATACACCGATTTTATTGGTGAGAAAGCCTCACTCCCAGGGTTACCGATTAGTGTAGGACTTGAGGGCTATAAATTAGATAACCAAAGACATACATCCTACGGTGTCTAACCCTTATACTTTGTTAGCTTCTGTACCCGAAAACAATGCCTATTTTACAGTGTTGGACCTAAAAGATGCCGCCTTCTGCATTCCAGTGGATGAACAGAGTCAAACACTCTTCGCTTTTGAATGGGAGAATCCGACTACTGGAAGGAAAGGACGACTGCGTTGGACCGTTCTTCCCCAGGGATTGAAAAATAGCCCACTTTGTTCGGTGAAGTACTGGCCAAAGAATTAGAACAATGGAGAACTAATAATGATAATGTTACTCTCTTACAGTACGTGGATGATCTCTTAATTGGAGCAGATACAGAACAGACTTGTACAGAAGCCACAGTAAGCCTGCTGAACTTTCTGGGAACAGCCAGATTCTGCTGGATACGGATCCCCAATTTCAGACTTACAACCAAACCCTTATACGCAGCCACAAAGGGCCTGGTGGGGAGTTGTTAGAATGGACTCCACAGTGTCGGAGTAGTTTTGATGAAATTAAAAGAAAATGATGGAAGCTCTCCTCAAGAAACTACCTGAAGAAACTCACATGGGAGCCAATGCTATGATAAGCGGTGTTAAGAGATACGCTGTAGGGCCAAAAATGCAGACAAATGCAGATAGAATAGTAAAAAGATGTCAAATTGGTTGTGCAAATAATCCTAAAACACAAAGAAAGCCGCCCGCAGGTGCTGTAAAAAGAGGAATAACCCCTAGGGAATACTGGCAAATAGATTTCTCTGAATTACCAAAATGTGGACAACATAAGTATCTACTTGTTCTAGTGGATACGTTTTCCGGATGGCCTGAGACTTGCCCTTGTTGCAACAATGGGGCTAGGGAAGTCATTAGGATATTACTAAAGGAAATAACCCCCAGATAACTAGAGTTGGACCATATGTTGTTAAAGGGTTGGACAACAAGGACTTTTGTTTAATCCATCATGGTCCCTCAGACGGGTAGAACTATCAATGCAGATTAATATCTCTGCAGTTAAACCAGCCTGTTCACCACTCGTAAGTACATCCTATACAGGATGGTTAGCGTGCTTACATGGGCGGTCTCTTACCCTTCCAAATCGAGTAAAAAGAGATGTAACTGGTATCCTAGGGACAGGATTGGGAGTCTTAAACAGCACAGATGCTGAAGTACTTGCAGACAAACTCAGTACGGCCACACATGATCTAAAAAAACTAGAACATCCATTGCAATCCTCCTGTCAGCCTTAGGAACTCATCAATGGCTGTTATCTGATATATTGCCTCAATGGGGAAGGGTTAATGAAAAGGACCACCAATTAATCATAGAGGCACTTGGTATAGCCCAAAACAATATTTCGCTAGCTATTAGTTGCATCCAAGCTCAACTGTGGGTGCAATAGACAATAGCAGCAATTGTAAGAGAAGGTGAAGATGGCACCTTACCTACTGAAATTCGGAAAATAATCTGGGAAAAGGCAACTGCATTTGAAAGAGAATTCCAGTCATGGTGGTATCTGGTCAATTTCACTCACGATCCTATCGATAACAAAGCCACGGCCTTTGTCGTAACCATACAGAATGCATCAGTAAAAACCATCTACCCGATCATTGCGCTAGGCTTAAATCACAATGGGACCGTATTTTATCCACTAGAGCATAGAGTATGGGCCCAACGAAACAATAACAAATGGCAGACTGTTGAAGTTGATGCATGTATGGTACGGGAACAACAGGGATTATTTGCGAAAGTAACACCATCAAAGCTCAAGACGTTTGTCTTGACACTGAGCAAAATGTTTGTCACTTCGAGATACATCCAGAAGAAATCCCTGGAACTGTACTCATCTATATTGGGAAAGGATGTGTGTGTATAAGAACTCTATGTAATTTATAGTTGTAGATAATATTACTGTCGGGATAAATAATCACTCAAATACTTGCATTTGTAACTTGACTAACATTATAGGATGTGATTTCAACTATTCAGCTCCGGTTACGACTTATCAGCTAATACAATCCAATTATACTTTAGTTAAGGATCTATTGCTTACTTCCATTGGGATGGATCTCACACTGGTGAAAAAATTTTTACAACATAATGATCTACGCCAGTTGCTGGAACGTGCCCGAGAAGAGGGACAAAGGACTTTAATCACCGTTCACCATGACACAGAAGAGATACATCGTGTTTTGGACCGGCTGAAGAAAGATGGAGAACATAGGTGGTGGGAAGCCTTCCTTGGATGGTCACCCGAGACAACAGGCATTCTTAATCTCATGCTACACCCTGTTGTGATCCTGTTATTGCTAACATGTTTATGTTCACTGCTTATAATCATACTGTATTTTTAAGGTTTGGCACATGATGAAGCAAATTGCTCTAATGCAATCACCCAGGGTATGCACGCTCATGACAGAGGAGACAAATCCTCAAACTTGAAAACTTCCCTATAAAGGACAGGAAAAAATTCCAGCAAGACATCTGTCAATGGAAGGAACCTATGAGCAGTTTTGGAAAATTTTGAAATCTCCCAGAGACTGAAGTTTTAGAATGAAAATATCTAAGTGAGACTTATTTTAAATAAGAACTATTTATCTAAGTCTCAAGGGGGGAATTGTTGGAGATATGCAAGAACAAAACAAAGGATGCTACTTAGTTAACGAGGCGTGACCTCGAGAAGAGAAACAAGATGACACCAGAAGAAACAAGATGCCACCAGAAGTCCGCGGGTAAAGAAAGACCAAGATAAGCCCAGGGGCAATCAAAGAGCTACTATGAACTGTGAGGGAACTCTCCTCATGAACACACGAGAAAAGCCGCCTCAGGCAGGGAGAGCCCCCTACCAACAGAAGCCCCTTCCTCACAGAACATGCGCAGTAAAAAAGGAGGACGCTGCGACTTTACGTGGAGATGAGACTTGCGAGAACCAACAGGAACGAGAGTAACTAAGCGAAACTGTAAAACTACTGATGACTGTTGCTCGAAAGCTGTGAAATGCTTTGCCGTGTGTTAACCAGGTGTGCTAGCTTTGTGGAGTTACCACCTAGCACCCATCTCTGGGCCAGTTACAACGGGGTGTTTTTGCCACTCATTCCCAGTTAGGCTTATTTCAGCCCCCAATACAGTTAGCTGTTGGGATCCCCTTGTCACACCAGAAAGACAAATGGGTTCTGGCCCTTTCTAGCTTGATGGCATTAGGGTACACGGGGCACTGGTGTCTACTAGAGCCTTACACTCCTGTGGGCCTGATGTGCCAGGCCATCGGAGCCACACAGTCCAGTAAACCCGGCTGTCTCTCTCCTCCACCTGGCTGGAGGCAGGGCCCTTCTGATCCTGGTCATAGGATTCTCCACTCACTTCCTGTGAAAATGCATT
>NW_026114208.1:0-25147 GCF_018139145.2 Gymnogyps californianus | reverse complement strand
AAGTACCATCGTCAACACAGCTCTCCCGGGCTGAGCTCTACAATGTTAACAAAGTAGCCATCGTCAACACAACATTAACAAAGTAGCCATCGTCAACACAGCTCTGCCGGGCTGAGCTCTGCCAAGCCCAGCCGAGGGAAGGCTCCCTGGCCACGCCTGGTCTCCAGCAGAGGGACAGCCTTTGCTGAGGTACGGCCACCTCCCTCCCTCCCTGCCCTTCTGGCCAGAGTCCCTTCGTGGAGCAACCCCCAGTGCCTGCGGGAAGTGCTCCAAGGAGAGAAAGGCTTTTCTGAGCCTCTTCCCCCCAAACCCACCCCACAGCAGCAAGAGGTGGCTGGCAGAAGACGTGGCTTCTGCAGGCAGGCTGTGGCTTTGCAGGCAAGTCCCAGCCTCTGCCAGTCCCTGCGGAGCAGGCAGGCTGCTCGCCGCACTTACTCTTTCAGTCCTGCCAGCCTGTCCTGCCTGCTGGTCTTCTGCAGGGCGTTCATCCATTCCTCGTAGAGCTCTGCCTGGAGGAGCTTGGAGGGATCTTCCGGAGGAAGTCCTGCAATGCCAAGGGCTCCGGGTGAGGCTTTGACCACTGCCGCCGGGAGCGCAGGCAGCGTCGCCGGCAGCGAGAGAGCCGGGAGCTGCTGGGCTCCAGGTCCAGAGGGTTCACCTTCAAGATGACGGCCAGCAGGTGTGCAGGCTGGCTTTCAAGGTGGACCTCCGCTCCGCTGTCGAGGGCCTCCCGGAGCTCGCGGGAGGCACGCTCGCTGGCCGCCAGCCGGAAGATCCCCTCCGTGGATGGCCCGTGCTCGTGCAGAAGAGCCAGCAGGTCCTGCAGGGGACAGAGGAGGAGAGTGGCGTGGCTGGAGGCAGGCCCTGGGGCAGGTGAACCTTGCTCAAGGGCAGGAGCACGTGTGGAGGGCTCTGCTTTCCCTAGGGCAGGCTGGAGGGGGGCTGGAGGTGGGTGCGTGGGGAGGAGGCGGCTTTGTCCCCGAGCCCCAGCCGGGGTCCCTCTGCTGGGGACAGCGCCTCTGCGGAGGAGCCAGCGGGCTGGGGACCCCCTGGCCAGGCTTGCTTACCTGGATGGGCTGGGGCAGCGTGCCGTCCTGGCTGCAGAGAGCTGCCAGGGGCCGGCCGAAGAGAGCCCCCCTGCTGCCAGAGCCCGACAGCCCGGGTGCCTCTGCAGCGGCTGAGGTCCCTCGCCATGCAAAGCACCAGGGCAGCCCCCTCCTCCTCCTGCTGTGGGTCCCGCCTGCTGCCAAGGAAAAGAGAGCAAAGAGACATGGAGGAGAAGCGCCAGGCGAGCGTTCCTGGACCCTCTCAGCGCTGTCCCCCCGCTGCTGAGCGCACGGGAGAGGCGTCGTTTGGGAACGAGGGTCCCCGGGGCTCAGCTCTCTCCTGCCGCAGAGCAATGGGGACGGACGTGCCCTGCGGGAAGGGCAGCAGCAGCCCCAGTGCAGCAGGAGTGCCCGCCTGCGCGAGGAGGAGAGAAGGGCCATCCTGCCCCCGTCTTCTCCAAACTCACCAGCCGCGCGGCCAGGTCCACCTTGGCTGCCAGAGGGGACGGGTGGTGGCCGCTGCTCTGCGCCAGCCTGCAAGCAACACGCCGCGCTCACCCAGCAGCCCCGCAGCAGAAAGGGCCCCCGGCAAGCTGCATCAGCCTTTGGCCATGTGTGAGAGGAGGGGACGGCTGAGATGACACCCCGAGTGACCCTCACCTTTGCCTGGCTCTCGACCAGCCTCTCCAGGCTGCTGGCGTGTAGTGTCGTTGCCTGGGCAAGGGGAAAAGAGCAGAAGGTGAGAAGCGATGAACCTGATGCTGGGCTGGAGCAGCATCTGGGGGCAAAGGGAGACAGGAGGGACACTCACGGCATGGCGGCTGCTCAGCTCCTTCAGCAGGAGCTTGATGGAGGGCAGCTGGGTCACCCGGGCTCCCTCCACTCCTTCTGGTGGCCTGTGCAGGGGCAAGGGGCAGAGCAAGAGCTGTGTGAGACCCAAGCCGCCTTTTCCCGCTCCTGCCAGCCCGGGGAGCACTTGCAAGCTGCCCCGAAGCAGCCGGGCACCACCCGGCAGTCGAGCGGAGAGCAGCGGCAGTGGTGAGGACGGGGCTGGGCAGGTGTTGGCTGGACAGAGCTGGGCGAAGCCGCTGCGCCAGCTCTGCCCGCTCAAGAGCTGCCCGCAGCCGTGGGGGCACCTCTCCCCAGCTGGGGAGCGGTGTTTCCGCCTCGTACGGCTCCTCCTGGAGCATCCCCCGTGATGTGAGCACGGGCCCCCCAGGCTGCACTGCCAGGCAGGGCTTACCCCAGGAGCGCGCTGACCCAGAGCTCCTTCAGCGCCCGGGAGCTGCAGAAAGAGAGGAGAAACAGCCTGAGTGCCCGCTGCTCCCCAGCCTGCGGGCAGAGGCGGGCGCCGGCACAGCCCTGCCCCGTGGGGCCAGGCACAGCGGCAGGAGGAAGCCCTGTCGGGGGCAGGACAGAGGCGCTGCCCAGCCCTGCCGTGGGACGTGGCACCGAGACTCACCGGAAGGTGACGATGCAGGAGCCGCAGGGCCAGACGAGGACAAGGGAGTTGGTGGTCTTGCCTTCCTCCTCCTCAGCGGCATCCCCGGCTGCCCCTTGCCGCTGCTCAGCACCTGCAGCTGGCCCAGGGCCAGGCAGAGCTGCGGGGCGGGGCGCTGCCACGTCTGCAGAGAGGAGCAGCAGGGAGTGATGTGGAGGTGGCCGAGGCCGGTGGCTCCCCTCCAGCGCCCGCCTGCCACGGGCACGGCCATGGGTGCATCCAGCAGCAGGGTGCCGGGGACCCGGGGCTGCTCCTTGGCTGTCCCTGCCCTGGGGCCAGGGCCAGGGCTTGGGAGGAAAGGCAGCTGGGCTCTGTGAGTCTTACTTGGGCTTGGCGATGACCAAGGCATCGCTGAAGAGGAGGAGGTCCCTCTTCCTCGTCGCACGGCCCTGGGTCACCCGCACGCGCTGATGGAGCAGGGGCTCGGGTGATGGCGGGACGGGCGCGCACTGCTGCTCGGGGTCAGGGTCGTCCCTGCAGAGCAGACGGCACCGGGCATGAGAAAGGCGGCTGCTGCGGGGCCCGGCGGTGCCGGCGTGTCCCCGAGCCGGGGGGAGCCTACCTGGAGCCGTGGCAGCAGTTCACCTGGCCCATGCGCCGAGGGCAGGAGAAGCCTGGCGTGGGACACGATGGTGGGGCTCAGGACAGTGCCCAGCCGGCTCGAGCAAGGCTGCCAAGGGGGTCCTGGTGCCGGGCAGTGCTGCTGGGCAAGAGCTTGGCTCAGCACGTGCTGGCACAGCGCCGTCCCTGCAGGCACTGGGGCCGTTGCCGGGCCAGCGCCGGGTCAACACAACATGCCGTTCTGAGCCCAAGGGTCGCCCTGGGGGGCGGGGGTGGGGGAGGGGCCCTGGGGGGCTCTCCCCACTCTGCCCATGTCTCTCTCGTCCTGGGGAGCCCAGACCCGGGCACAGCACTGCAGGCATGGCCTCCCCAGCGCTGAGCAGAGGGGAAGGGTCACCTCCCTCCAGCTGCTGCCAAGGCTTTGCCCAGTGCAGCCCCGGGTACCACTCGCCGCCGCCTTTGGGCAAGGGCACCTTGCTGGCTCCTGGTCAACCCGGTGTCCGCCAGGACCCCCGGGGCCTTTTCTGCCACGCTGCTCGCCAGCAGCTTTGCCAAGCTGCTTTCGGTCATGAGTAGGTGGGGATGTGTCCCGGGATGCTTCGTGCCCGTCCCGGTGCCAGCCGCAGTCGGTCCCACCCTCTTTCTGCAGGTCTCCCGGTGCCACTGCCGTGGAGGTCAGAAGGGCACGTTTCCTCCAGCCAAAGCAGTGGTCCAAGTGGAAAGGCTCTCTCTTGTTATGGGGCAGGGAGAAAGAGGATGCACCGTGGTGACAGAGTGCAGAGACGGAGTTTCCTTAACTCCAACTCTTTAATGCCAACTTTGTTCTTCTTCACCTAATGTCCAGGTAGAAGGTGGTGTTGGCACTCCCATGGAAAATGGGAGAGGAGTTTGGCTTTGCCAGCTGCCCTAGAAACAGCAGCTGCATAGCTGCCTTCTTGAGTGAGCAGCTGTCTGCAGAAGCCCGGCGTCTCAAGGACGGGGAGGGGGGAAACTGCAAGAAGCAGAGCAGACGAGAATAGTGCAGCCCAGGGGGTTGCAGACGCATCCTGCCCACCTCTCACTCTTCCCGGGATGCTTTAGGTGGTTGACAGAGAGAAGAAAAGCGTCCTTCTGCCTGCTCGAGCCAGACCTGTTGTCTCTTTGGCTCCAAATGTAAGAAGCAGAGTAAGAAGTTAAAACTGAGCCCCAAGCTGTTGTGTGAGCCTGCCTTGACTTTTGTGGAAAGGAAAGATGGAAAGAGAGGAAAGAGAGGAGAGAGAGAAGGAAGGAAGGAAGGAAGGAAGGAAGGAAAGAAGGAAGGAAGGAAGGAAGGAAGGGAGGAACGCAGGAGGAAGGAAGGAGGGAGGGAGGAGGAGGAGGGAGGAGGAGGGGAAAGGGAGGGAGGGAGGGAGGGAAGGGAGGAACAGGAAGGGAGGAAGGGAGGAAGGCAAGAAAGAAAGAGAGAAAGAAAGAGAGAAAGAAAGAGAAGGGAAGAAAGAAAGAAAGGAAGGAAAAAGAACAAAAGAAAGAAAGAGAAAGAAAAGAAAGGAAGAGTGAGCGGAAAACTCTGTCAGCCCTCTAGGAGTTTCCAGGATTGCACCACCTCCTCCTCATGCAATGTATACTTGCAAAGATACATGTCTGAAGAGGGGACGTATTGGACGGCTGAAAAATGGACGGCTTTTCTTCATCCCTATTTATCAGGTGACCATCTTCATCAAGCATGGGTCCGATACTTTCCTTAGACCTCCTCTTGCTATTAGTATACTTCAAAAAGCGTTTTTTTGTTGTCTGACAGAACACTGGCCAGTTTCAACTCCAGTCGAGCTTTGGCCTTTCGAGATTTCTCCCTCCATATGTGAACCACAGCTCTGTCATCTTCCTGCGAAGCCTGGCCGTGCTTCTAGAGCTCATACAATTTCTTTTTCCGCCTGAGTTCCAAGAGGAGTTCCCTGTTCAGGCAAGCTGGTCTTCTGCCCCGCTTGCTTGGCTTTCAACACAATGGCATTGCCTGCTCCTGTGCTTTTAGAAGGTGGTTCTTTAAAACTGACCAGCTCTCATGCAGCCCTAAGTCCTCAAAAGTAGCTTGCCAGGGGACACTGCGAAGTAGCTCCCTGTGTAGCTTAAAGTTTGCTCTCTTGATATCTAGGGTAGCAATTATGCTGACCTTTTTTCTCATCACACCCAAAATTTTGAACTCACCTCTTTGTGATCACTGTGGCCGAGACAGCCTCCTACCATCACGTCTCCCACGAGTCCTTCTTTATTCACAAATAGCAAGTCTAGGAGGGCACCTTTCCTAGGTGGCTCACTGAGTGCTTGTGCAAAGAAATGATCTTCAACAAACTTCAGGAATTTCCCAGCCATACTTGTCCCAGCCGTGACAGTATGGTATTCCCAGCTGATGTGCGGGAAATTGAAATCTCCCATAAGGACAAGGGCTGCCGATCCAGAGATTTCTCCTAATTGCCTATAGAATACCTCATCAGTGCTATCCTCCTGGCTGGGTGACTGATGGTAGACACCCGCAATGACATCTTCTTTGTTTTCCATCCCCCTAATCCTCACCCACAGGCTCTCGACCACATCATCCCGAACGGTAAGGGCTGTAAAGTCAAACCTCTCCCGTGCATACAGTGCAACTGCCCCCCTCGCCTGCCCTGCTCGCCCTCCTGAACAGCCTGTTCAGCCCTCCGAACAGTGATGCTCTCTTACCGTTCTGCACCAGGGACAGTAAGGCTTGTGTACGCAAGTTCCAGATTCACAGGAGAAAATGGTCACCTGAAGCATGACGTAAATATGGTTTTGGCATGTAAGTGTAAGCGTAAGCGATTGCTTGAAACATTATGTTCTTCTTCAGTCTGGTGACACAGGAAATTGACAGCACCCAAGTTTTTGATAAGAATCTCTCCAAGAACTTAAATTTCTCCCTGGATGTTCCAAGAGCACTTCAGTCACAGTTGCGCATGGACAGCCATAGCCCACTCCATGAGGCTCTGCAAATAAAACATTGCTCTTTCCCGTTGCAGACGGCAGCTGCATCCTGGAGATCTAGTCTGGGAACACTACTAGTCAGCCTTGACATACGATAGAGTAGTAAAAGCTTCTCTTCAAGAGCTATACCAGCTACTAGGAAGAAAATTAACTCTGTCCTAGCTGAAACCAGGACAGATAGCTATCTTGCAGATATTTATAGTAAAAAATTACTAAGATCCCATTATAGTTAGCAGAGTAAAAAGTTGTTCATGCTGTCGTCCTAAAGTGGACACCTTTAGGACACCTTTAGACTTAACTGACTGTATTGACTAGGGCCTCAGTTTGATTTCCTACACACAGGCAACTTCATGCCATTTGAGATGCTGTAATGAAACTAGCACCTAGAGCCTAGCAGATATGACACAGGAGCTTTGGCAGTCTTGCCCTTCTGAGGGGACAGCTGGAAGCCAGAGGAGACACCTATAGAATCTCAGATCACACCCGCATGATGCCAAGGGGTAGGCTACTGCCAAGCCCTTGATATCCGCTCACTCTAACGGCTGTGTGGACACCTAGTCCAAACATAGACACAGAAGTCAGAGTGGGCCGAATCCCACCCTAGCTTTAGTTCCCTCTTCTACCAAGGAGGTTTGTATCCCCTGTATCCCCATAGGGGAGACCTAGCGGGAGCATCCTCCACACATGTTTTGTAGCTTGTGCAGTTAAGAGCAAATATTGGGGCTAAAGGACTCCTTTTTTTTTTCCTCTTCTTGTTCTAACCATCTCCATTTGGCAAGCTTCAAGAAACACAATGTAAAGTACTTATTTAAACCAGGTTTTGACATTTGAAAAAAGGACGCGTCTCATGTTTGTTAATTGCTAATAAACACTTGTTATTTAAGAAATTATATTAGTAGGTGACGTTTCTAAATGATATAAATCATCTGCTGAAGTGAAGAGACGTTTGAAAACTAGTTATCAAACAGTAAATACACAGCTTCACTTGTTTCTCCTGCTTTCCCTTTAATACCAGAGTGAGTTTCACAGATAGTGTCGGGTAAATTAACATGCTGGAAGCAACAGGTTGTGCCCATAGCAAAATGCCTGACTGCAGCTAGTTCATTGTGCAGTACTAGTTACTGCCACTGGATTAATTTAAAAAGCGTCAAGCAAAGGACAGGTCTTTGTGAGCTATCAAAGGTCTCCAGGAAGACTAGCTGCTCTGTGAACAGAAGCCATTTCCCTTTGTCACCATCAGTCTCTGTTGTCATCTGCCTTGCTTTCTATAAAGGGTCTCTTCTTCCAGCTTGTCTGCCCCTCTTTCTTCACTCATTTTGGCCTTCACTTCTCCCCATTAGCTTTTGATTGATAGTCCACCCTTCCTGTGGCAAACACAGAAGCTAGAAAGGCAGCAGCTCACCCTGGCACTGCCTCATTTTTCATGTCAAATGAGAAGGAGTATCCAAAGAGAGTCAGCTATATAATGACTGCTTCTGAACGGATGTACGCAAAGATATCTTAGGTCATCTCTACCAGTACTTGTCAGTACAGTAACTTGTTAACATTAAATTGATTCTAAGCCTCCGAGGAAAGTATCTCAGCTTCCTACAGACTGTGTATTCCCATAGTGTTTGAAAGGAAAAGTGAAACATCTTGGAGAAATGCAGCTTCTGTTGAGTCTCTAACTGACAGCACGCACGGCCGTCTACTACAATCAAAAATGCCTCTGATGATACAAGTTCCGAAAACCTTTTGAGGAAACCACCACAGCAGTCCTATCACACCACAAAAGACAATGGTAAAAGTGAGTTAACTCAAGGATGTCACTCCTCCAAAGTCCCACTGATGTCCCATGAACGGTTAGATTATCCTTCAACTAGTTGATGAGTGACAGCACAACATTACATCATATTGACCTCCTCTGTTCAGTACATAGACTGCTTACAGTAGAAACTCACTAATTGGCCCTAGTGCTGAAAAACACATTGTACATTTTTGAAAGTTGCAATTGGTATGTGAAAAAAATGCATTAAACTCCCTCAGGTGTCCTTGGTTCAGTTATTTTGACAGTTATGGCATATATTATTCATTAGACTTCATATTGTGCTGTTGAATGTTCTGGAAAAAACAATGAGTTGTGATCTCGTTCTCTGCAGCTCCTCTAGACCATTTTTTACCAGTCTGAGTAAAAAGGGGTGACAACATGAGGGTGCGGTAGGTTTTCACTTCACGGAGTGTTGTCTTCCTCGGAAGAATAGTCTGATGAGCCATTAAGTATACAAGAATCGGGCTCCAATATGAGACATTTCTTCAGTAATCTCTTCAACGTGCCTTGAGAAAGACGGGGGGAAAAAAAGACGGGAATTAGGACAAGGGTGAGAGGAGAACAAGCGACGTGAAATCGTAGTAGACACCCATTTGTAGTATTCCTCTGCAGGATTCCTTATAGCTGGTAATAGGGATTGGCATTCTGATACTAAATCGTTTAGATGTGGAAGTTCGGGGAGGCTTCAGTGAACACAAGGGCTTTTGACTCAGCTGCTGTATAAATCTATGCTTAAATGGCCAGGCCTGGAGAGAGCCGCAATAAGAATGGAGGGTAAAACGGAACATGAGTTAAAGCAAGGGAAAGAAGAGCAACAGAAATCAACAAGTGTGTACAAATCACAGAAACAATTTCTTACTGCACATGGTGAAGTTTTAATAATATGCCAAGGATTTCCTTCATGTCAAGAGACATTCCAACACCAAAAAACTGACCACAAAACTATTTCTGCATTCACAATCCTTCTTACATTGCAGTGGCAGCTGCAGAGAGGCAGGGAGAGCAGGAGAATGCTCGAACATGGCTGAATGGCTAGGTTTGGACTCCTAGGAAGGACTTACTCTGCCAAGCCAAAACTCACAGTCAGACCTTGCTCCCATTAAAATCAATGGCAGCTATGACAGAATGAGAACGGGGCCCAAAGGATCATTCATCATTGTTCCCGGGTATGTTACAGCTCCTTCCAGGTTTTCTAAGTGTGTCCAGAAGTCTTCACTTTCACTTTTCGTGTTACGCCTTCTGAAATAGGCATATTAAACAAAAACAATGCACTTGCTAGACATATATTGTGGAGGCAAAAGTCACCGTAGGTGCTTTTGTTCCCCTGTCATCGCCATTTCTCTGAAATTCTCACAAATTTATTCATGGCAGGAACGTCCATTTGAACAGTAAGTTTGGGCAACGTATCGGAGAAGGAAATTTCCGAATGTAGAAAAAGAACAAAGAACAGAAACAGACAGCACTTACAGTCAAAACTAAACAGCTTGTTCAGATGCCTCAACTCAGATTCCCCAACATCGGCAGTGAACGTCTCCCTCCCAGCCCAAGATGACTAGCCTAAGCATAAGTCACTAAACCATGCTGTGAAGAAAAAGAATGCAGTGGATGAGTGAGTATGAAGGCACTATCTGCTGCTTAGAGAGTTCACAAACAGAAAAGAAGTCCATTTACTGAGGATGACAGCGGGCTCTGTGGGTTCTGGCACATCCAGGACAGAGGTTCAAGGCTGAACCGAGGTTCCAGTATTCCTATGGTATTTTTCTACATACACACAGAGTTTGTTACCTGTATTTGTGCTTACAAAAATGGCGACACTCTGGCATTTTCCCCTAAAAGAAAAGCTGTAAGGAAGTGACGCACTGATTCATACCAGTAGGATTATTCTGCTGGTCATTGTACAGAGGCCAGCTGGTCATTTGTTTAATTAACCGAGAGAATCTCCCAATTCTCTTTTTGGAAGCACAATGTGAAAGAATTCAGTGCAGATATCTAGTCAGCTAGGCTGTACACAGTGTGCGCAATGGGCAGACTCCACCTATAGAACAACATGACTTCTATTGCTTTCTTTCACCCCTAACATCTTTAGCGGTGTCTCATAATCGAATTTTTCTTTCTCTGTTGTCCACGTCGTTTGGAAGAAGGGTATGGCTTGCACATGGTTTTATCACAAATTAAACCATCAAAAATTCTCTTGTAGCAAAAATGTAATGCAAGAAAAGCAAACAGTACCGTGCTTGTAGAGAAAACAATTGGACTGGGAATGCATTGGAGGCAGGAGGTAAACAACAGCAATCCTCCCTATTAGCACACATGAGAGTGTCATGATGCTGCAACACTATGCCAAAATTTACACTGAAAGGGTTTCAAAATACTGGGCAGCATGGGAATGCTGGTGAAAAGAAAGGTAGGTTAAGATAAACCTAGCAGAGATGTATTTTCTCTTCCTGTGACATTTCCTGTGCCCAAATATTTATTCACAAACCTTGAAGTTAGCGGTCTGCCATTACAAGAGACAAAACTCCAACGGGGAACCATGAGGAAAACAGGAGCCAAACATACATCTACAGGGCTTCTAATAGGGAGGGAGAAAGAGAATCGGGAAGTCTGGGTCTAACTCCACAGTTTCCCCTTACATTCTCTGTAACCTTGAACAAGTGGTTTCTCTTCTCCCCAGTCCACTTGCTTTGCAAAATTACGTAAACGCTGATGGCATGCCTGGAAATATTTTTACTCACTCCTGAAGAAAAGAACCAAACCAAAACATGTGGCCTAGATGTTCTTCTCACATTGATGTCAATCCAGAATGAAATACGGAATTGTTCACACAAGTAAAGGTGATAAAAAAACGTTCGTATGCTCAAATCTCTAGATTGCAGACTCTCTAAAAAGAAGAGATTTTGGCCTCTCGTGTGGACTTTTCCCAAAAGGATGTGACAGCAGCATCCTTTCACTGACGAACACTTATCCTGAAGTGCTGCCTTTGGAATGGAATGGAATGGAATGAAATGAAACGAAACAAAATGAAACATATTCAGAGGACATCTAATACCTTTGTAGTGGCACTAAAGTGAGAAAAACAAGTCAGAAATTTTGCTTTGCTTTCTTCCCAGACCAGACTGACACATTGCCCACCTCACAGAGGTGACCAGCGGTACCGAAGATGCCTGCAGGACAGAAACAATTGGTATTTTTGTGACGTCTTGTGGCAACTGGTATCATACTTCCTTTTTTCTTTGCAATTATAAAACCTATATTAACGAATCTGGATGGTTTGCTTTTTCCCTTGAGAAGATTAAAGAACTCTCTAACCCTTCTCCAATGTAGTCCGCACAATCGATTGCTGGGGCAATATGTCCAACGTGTTCGGGTACTCGTCTAATGAAGTGTCCTGTTTGGTTGATTCTAGTTGGGCTAATTGTAATCTCACCCTAACACAGATGTACTGTCTTCACAAGCAACTCCTTAGTTAAACTGATATAAATAAAATTTGTCCTCATCGTTTTACCTATTCACCTTTCCCGAGGAGTGATTCTGCACTAAATAGTTCCTGTGAATAATTCCCTCACTGTAAATGCTGATTAGAACAGCAAAATGCAGATATATTTATGACAAATTTAAATCATTTAGACAAGAACTGTGGCTCTACTGGCATGTGAAAAAACAGTAAAAAATACAGAAGGAGCTGCAGACACTTTGGGCTAAGAAGAATTGAAGGAAAAGATGACCTGAAATGCATCTTCTGGCTAACCTCACGTTTGTGATTCACTTGCAATATTTGTTTCCATCATTGGGAATCTTTACTGCTCAAAGCAATGAGATTTCTTTCCCCTTAATAAGTAGTCACTGTTACAGCAATTGCTACAGAAGATTTTGTTCCCCCTATCTTTCTATGAAATGGTTGCTTCAAAGCGCAGTTAAAGTCACTCTCAAACCTAACTGCTTCTCCTGTAATTGCTTTCATCATTGCGTACTCCAGTGTCCGTCAGAATATTAAGATACGTGTATTATTGGAGATATTGCCTGACTGTGTCTAGTGTGGCAGTGATAGCCTCTCTCCATGAATCCAGTGAGAAGAGAAGAGAAGAGAAGAGAAGAGAAGAGAAGAAGAGAGAAGAGAAGAGAAAAGAGAAGAGAAGAGAAGAGAAGAGAAGAGAAGAGAAGAGAAGAGAGAAGAGAGAGAGAGAAGATTTCAGTTGGAAGGGAGCTACAACGATCATCTAGTCCAACTGCCCGGACTCTCAGAAAGAGAGTCTGGATGACAGGCTTAGATGTGAACAATTAATTTTTTGGTAGTGAAAGCCAGGTGATATGAACCCCATTTGATGACGCAGGAGGAAACAGACTGGATTATGTCTCATGTTGGGAACCATGTGGACAATTAGTTGCATTAGTTATCATCCATCATCTCAGCCTTGCTTAAGGAGAGTGTTACCTCTGCTGGTATATACCTAATTCTTTTAGAGAGAGAGAGAGAGAGAGAGAGAGAGAGAGAGAGAGAGAAGGAAAGAGAGACAGACAGCAAGGAAGGCTTACTTTCCCTTGAATGAGTGAATTCAGGCAGCAAGGGAGT
Source organism: Gymnogyps californianus (assembly GCF_018139145.2). Classification (NCBI taxonomy): domain Eukaryota; kingdom Metazoa; phylum Chordata; class Aves; order Accipitriformes; family Cathartidae; genus Gymnogyps; species Gymnogyps californianus. The sequence goes on along the minus strand of NW_026114208.1, from coordinate 12,689 downwards.
ATCACTGATACCTGAGTCTCCGTTCAGAACTTTTATGCTGTCTGTAACAAACTCCTGAAGGCACCTCTAATAGCAAAGCAATGCTTTGTAATCCTCTGCTGCCTTCTTTGATATCAGAGGCCTGCCTAGAACTTCCATAACTTTCCCCATAGAAGCCTGAATGGCTGCGCTCGCAGATATTAGAAGCGAAACACAAATTTCCTCCAGTTACTCCGACACCTTGAACGTAGAAACCAACACAGTTTAATATGAAGAATCTTCGCTTTTTCACATAAACAACTTTTTATAGCACATATTTTCATTCTACAATAAAGCATGTATCTCCCTATCACATACATATTTACACAGCAAAAACTGCAAGGTAATACAAAGTAATACATATATACAGCAGCACCGCTTCTTCCAGCTTGCTGGTCACAAGCCACTTGAGCTGCAGCTCAAAAGTGGTATGTGGCTCTAAAGTGTTCTTCATGTCAAATGACAAAGTCCAATATGAGACATTTCTTCAGTAATCTCTTCAACCTGCCTTGAGAAAGATGGGAAAAAAAAAGACAAGAATTAGGACAAGGGTGAGAGGAGAACAAGCAACATGTGCTTTGACGTGAAATCCAATACCCATTTGTAGTATTCCTGCATGGCTACAGTGATAGCCTCTCTTCTTGAATCCAGGGAGAGGAGAGGAGAGGAGAGGAGAGGAGAGGAGAGGAGAGGAGAGAGGAGAGGGAGAGGAGAGGAGAGGAGAACAAGAGAATATTTCAGTTGGAAGGGACCTAGAACGATCACCTAGTGCAACTGCCTGACCACTTCAGGGCTGACCAAAAGTTAAAGCATGTTATTAAGGGCATGGTCCAAATGCCTCTTAAACACTGACAGGCATGGGGCATCGACCACCTCTCCAGGAAGCCTGTTCCAGTGTTTGACCACCCTCTCAGTAAAGAAATGGTTCCTAGTGTTCAAGTCTAAACCTCCCCTGGCGCAGCTTTGAAGTATTCCCACCCATCCTATCAGTGGATCCCAGGGAGAAGAGCTCAGCACCTCCCTCTCCACTTCCCCTCCTCAGGAAGCTGTAGAGAGCAATGAGGTCGCCCCTCAGCCTCCTCTCCTCCAAACTAGTCAGACCCAGAGCCCTTAGCTGCTCCTCATAGGACATGCCTTCCAGCCCCTTCACAGCTTTGTTGCCCTCCTCTGGATGCACTCAAGGACCTTAACACTGTGGGGCCCAGAACTGCACACAGTACTCAAGGGGAGGCCGCACCAACACCAAAATACAGCGGGATAATCTCCTCTTTTGGCCGGCTGGTTATGCTGCGTTTGATGCACCCAGGCTGCGGTTTGCCCTCTTGGCTGCCTGGGCACGCTGCTGACTCCTGTTGAGCTTCCCACCAACCAGCACCCCCAAATCCCTTTCTGCAGGCTGCTCTCCAGCCATCTCTCCCAATGTATACCTGCGTTCGGCATTACTTTGTCCCAAGTGCCGAATCTGGCATTTGTTTTAGTTAAATGTCATGTCAAATGCCTTTCAATACTACACAGTGTGATCTTATTGATAATTTTTCCAGGGACTGAGGTGAGACTAACATGTCTGTAGTTTCCTGGCTCTTCCCTCACACCCTTCTTGTAAATAGGAACAATGCTGGTGAGCTTCCAGTCAGCGGGGAACTCTCCAGATTCCCCAGACCTTTGCAGACGATGGAGAGGGACCTGCTGTAACATCCACTGACAAGTGCAAAATGGAAACTGCCAGCGCCGGAGTGGTATTTTTCTCCTGACATTACATGTTCTCCCAAGGGCAGGTGCATGCTTCCTCTCTGGGGCCATCTCTGTGCACCTTGGAAATATTTCCTATACTCAGAGCAGCGTTAAAATGTGACAGATGGACAGCAGGTCTGTTACACACCTGGGCTCCTTGTTCTTCTCGCCCTGCCTGGGTTTTCTCAGTTGCCCATTCCTGAGATCTTGCTTTCCAGCTTTCGCCTTTTTCTTGCCTGCCTGGCCATCCCTCTCCTCTTCGCAGCTTAGTTTCTCTTTCTGTTGGAACTGTTTTTCCTCTTCCTGCGAAGAGCCTGGCAACCTTTCCATTCAATAGTATTGTTAGACAGGTAAAGCCATGATAACCGTGAATCAGTTCCCTCTTAATCAAAGCTAGCTCATGTTACCTTCTCTCCCCAGACGAGCCCTTCAGGTGTTCGCTTTCCAGAGCGACTGGAGGCACCTGCAATGGAAATGTGGAAGTTACCAGGTGGTGAGCGCCTACCTGCCCAATTGCTACCTTAGCTCTGAAAGGCAGATCTCTTGGATGGGTTTGCTCAGCCTGGCTGAGCCACTTCTGGTGGGATCACTGCACAAAGTGCGATGGCCAACCTGCATCAGCCTTACTCTGCACTTTAGCAGAGCTGCAGGCTGGTGGGTGACCTTGCTCGTCCCTGTGGCAGCAGTCCCACCTTCTGAGGAGGGAGGCTTTTGTTGTCACGCTCTTGGTGGCCATGACATACCTCTGCGGTTTCTGCTTCTGGCCCTTGTGCTGTGTCTTTTGGGATCATGGTGACTCCTCGGCCCGTGCACCAGCAAGCCCAGCCACCTCCTCCTCAAAGAGTTCCCCGCGGTGCTCAATGAGGAACTCCACCAGCCGCGTCACCTGCACACAGCAAACCATTGGTTTCCCCCTAGGTGGCTGAACACGGCTCAAAGAGCCTTTGCCACTCCTGACCCTCGCTTCTGCGCAGCAAGCTGCAGCTGTGGGGCTGCTCTTCCCGGCAGCTCCCCCACGAGCGTTTGCTGCAGAGAGGAGGCAGCCAGGTCCCTCTGCACAGCAGAGCTCGGGTGGGCCCAGAAGGCTGTAGCCGGCTGGTAACCACAAGCGTACCTTCCCCGTCACCTGCAGCAGGACGTCCAGGGGAGCGTGTGCTCCTCGGCTGGGCTCAGCAGGTTTGGCCCCACGCAGACGGCCAGGTTGCCGGCAGTCATCCTGCTGGTGGCCGCGTTTCTGCTGATGTCTTGCAGCAGGGACAGCAAGCTCTTGAGGAGCAGGAGGTTGCCCTTGGGCAACTTGCTGGCCACCCTGAGGGAACAGGAACGCAACGTTAACAAAGTAGCCATCGTCAACACAGCTCTCCCGGGCTGAGCTCTACAATCGTTAACAAAGTAGCCATCGTCAACGCAACATTAACAAAGTAGCCATCGTCAACACAGCTTCCCGGGCTGAGCTCTGCCAAGCCCAGCCGAGGGAAGGCTCCCTGGCCACGCCTGGTCTCCAGCAGAGGGACAGCCTTTGCTGAGGTACGGCCACCTCCCTCCCTCCCTGCCCTTCTGGCCAGAGTCCTTTGTGGAGCAACCCCCAGTGCCTGCGGGAAGTGCTCCAAGGAGAGAAAGGCTTTTCTGAGCCTCTTCCCCCCAAACCCCACCCCACAGCAGCAAGAGGTGGCTGGCAGAAGACGTGGCTTCTGCAGGCAGGCTGTGGCTTTGCAGGCAAGTCCCAGCCTCTGCCAGTCCCTGCGGAGCAGGCAGGCTGCTCGCCGCACTTACTCTTTCAGTCCTGCCAGCCTCTCCTGCCTGCTGGTCTTCTGCAGGGCGTTCATCCATTCCTCGTAGAGCTCTGCCTGGAGGAGCTTGGAGGGGATCTTCCGGAGGAAGTCCTGCAATGCCAAGGGCTCCGGGTGAGGCTTTGACCACTGCCGCCGGGAGCGCAGGCAGCGTCGCCGGCAGCGAGAGAGCCGGGAGCTGCTGGCTCCAGGTCCAGAGGGTTCACCTTCAAGATGACGCCAGCAGGTGTGCAGGCTGGCTTTCAAGGTGGACCTCCGCTCCGCTGTCGAGGGCCTCCCGGAGCTCGCGGGAGGCGCGCTCGCTGGCCGCCAGCCGGAAGATCCCCTCCGTGGATGGCCCGTGCTCGTGCAGAAGAGCCAGCAGGTCCTGCAGGGGACAGAGGAGGAGAGTGGCGTGGCTGGAGGCAGGCCCTGGGCAGGTGAACCTTGCTCAAGGGCAGGAGCACGTGTGGAGGGCTCTGCTTTCCTAGGGCAGGCTGGAGGGGGGGCTGGAGGTGGTGCGTGGGGAGGAGGCGGCTTTGTCCCCGAGCCCCAGCCGGGGTCCCTCTGCTGGGGACACCACCTCTGCGGAGGAGCCAGCGGGCTGGGGACCCCCTGGCCAGGCTTGCTTACCTGGATGGGCTGGGGCAGCGTGCCGTCCTGGCTGCAGAGAGCTGCCAGGGGCCGGCCGAAGAGAGCCCCCCTGCTGCCAGAGCCCGACAGCCCGGGTGCCTCTGCAGCGGCTGAGGTCCTCGCCATGCAAAGCACCAGGGCAGCCCCCTCCTCCTCCTGCTGTGGGTCCCGCCTGCTGCCAAGGAAAAGAGAGCAAAGAGACATGGAGGAGAAGCGCCAGGCGAGCGTTCCTGGACCCTCTCAGCGCTGTCCCCCCGCTGCTGAGCGCACGGGAGAGGCGTCGTTTGGGAACGAGGGTCCCTGGGGCTCAGCTCTCTCCTGCCGCAGAGCAATGGGGACGGACGTGCCCTGCGGGAAGGGCAGCAGCAGCCCCAGTGCAGCAGGAGTGCCCGCCTGCGCGAGGAGGAGAGAAGGCCATCCTGCCCCCGTCTTCTCCAAAACTCACCAGCCGCGCGGCCAGGTCCACCTTGGCTGCCAGAGGGGACGGGTGGTGGCCGCTGCTCTGCGCCAGCCTGCAAGCAACACGCCGCGCTCACCCAGCAGCCCCGCAGCAGAAAGGGCCCCCGGCGAGCTGCATCAGCCTTTGGCCATGTGTGAGAGGAGGGGACGGCTGAGATGACACCCCGAGTGACCCTCACCTTTGCCTGGCTCTCGACCAGCCTCTCCAGGCTGCTGGCGTGTAGTGTCGTTGCCTGGGCAAGGGGAAAAGAGCGGAAGGTGAGAAGCGATGAACCTGATGCTGGGCTGGAGCAGCATTCTGGGGCAAGGGAGACAGGAGGGACACTCACGGCATGGCGGCTGCTCAGCTCCTTCAGCAGGAGCTTGATGGAGGGCAGCTGGGTCACCCGGGCTCCCTCCACTCCTTCTGGTGGCCTGTGCAGGGGCAAGGGGCAGAGCAAGAGCTGTGTGAGACCCAAGCCGCCTTTTCCCGCTCCTGCCAGCCCGGGGAGCACTTGCAAGCTGCCCCGAAGCAGCCGGGCACCACCCGGCAGTCGAGCGGAGAGCAGCGGCAGTGGTGAGGACGGGGCTGGGCAGGTGTTGGCTGGACAGAGCTGGGTGAAGCTGCTCCACCAGCTCTGCCCGCTCAAGAGCTGCCCGCAGCCGTGGGGGCACCTCTCCCCAGCTGGGGAGCGGTGTTTCCGCCTCGTACGGCTCCTCCTGGAGCATCCCCCCGTGATGTGAGCACGGGCCCCCCAGGCTGCACTGCCAGGCAGGGCTTACCCCAGGAGCGCGCTGACCCAGAGCTCCTTCAGCGCCCGGGAGCTGCAGAAAGAGAGGAGAAACAGCCTGAGTGCCCGCTGCTCCCCAGCCTGCGGGCAGAGGCGGGCGCCGGCACAGCCCTGCCCCGTGGGGCCAGGCAGAGCGGCAGGAGGAAGCCCTGTCGGGGGGCAGGACAGAGGCGCTGCCCAGCCCTGCCGTGGGACGTGGCACCGAGACTCACCGGAAGGTGACGATGCAGGAGCCGCAGGGCCAGACGAGGACAAGGGAGTTGGTGGTCTTGCCTTCCTCCTCCTCAGCGGCATCCCCGGCTGCCCCCTTGCCGCTGCTCAGCACCTGCAGCTGGCCCAGGGCCAGGCAGAGCTGCGGCGCGGGGCGCTGCCACGTCTGCAGAGAGGCAGCAGGGATGTGGAGGTGGCCGAGGCCGGTGGCTCCCCTCCAGCGCCCGCCTGCCACGGGCACGGCCATGGTGCATCCAGCAGCAGGGTGCCGGGGACCCGGGCTGCTCCTTGGCTGTCCCTGCCCTGGGGCCAGGGCCAGGGCTTGGGAGGAAAGGCAGCTGGGCTCTGTGAGTCTTACTTGGGCTTGGCGATGACCAAGGCATCGCTGAAGAGGAGGAGGTCCCTCTTCCTCCGCACGGCCCTGGGTCACCCGCACGCGCTGATGGAGCAGGGGCTCGGGTGATGGGGACGGGCGCGCACTGCTGCTCGGGGTCAGGGTCGTCCCTGCAGAGCAGACGGCACCGGGCATGAGAAAGGCGGCTGCTGCGGGGCCCGGCGGTGCCGGTCCCCGAGCCGCGGGGAGCCTACCTGGAGCCGTGGCAGCAGTTCACCTGGCCCATGCGCCGAGGGCAGGAGAAGCCTGGCGTGGGACACGCTGGTGGGGCTCAGGACAGTGCCCAGCCGGCTCGAGCAAGGCTGCCAAGGGGGTCCTGGTGCCGGGCAGTGCTGCTGGGCAAGAGCTTGGCTCAGCACGTGCTGGCACAGCGCCGTCCTGCAGGCACTGGGCCGTTGCCGGGCCAGCGCCGGGTCAACACAACATGCCGTTCTGAGCCCAAGGGTCGCCCTGGGGGCGGGGTGGGGGGGCCCTGGGGGGCTCTCCCCACTCTGCCATGTCTCTCTCGTCCTGGGGAGCCCAGACCCGGGCACAGCACTGCAGGCATGGCCTCCCCAGCGCTGAGCAGAGGGGAAGGGTCACCTCCCTCCAGCTGCTGCCAAGGCTTTGCCCAGTGCAGCCCCGGGTACCACTCGCCGCCGCCTTTGGGCAAGGGCACCTTGCTGGCTCCTGGTCAACCCGGTGTCCGCCAGGACCCCCGGGGCCTTTTCTGCCACGCTGCTCGCCAGCAGCTTTGCCAAGCTGCTTTCGGTCATGAGTAGGTGGGGATGTGTCCCGGGATGCTTCGTGCCCGTCCCGGTGCCAGCCGCAGTCGGTCCCACCCTCTTTCTGCAGGTCTCCCGGTGCCACTGCCGTGGAGGTCAGAAGGGCACGTTTCCTCCAGCCAAAGCAGTGGTCCAAGTGGAAAGGCTCTCTCTTGTTATGGGGCAGGGAGAAAGAGGATGCACCGTGGTGACAGAGTGCAGAGACGGAGTTTCCTTAACTCCAACTCTTTAATGCCAACTTTGTTCTTCTTCACCTAATGTCCAGGTAGAAGGTGGTGTTGGCACTCCCATGGAAAATGGGAGAGGAGTTTGGCTTTGCCAGCTGCCCTAGAAACAGCAGCTGCATAGCTGCCTTCTTGAGTGAGCAGCTGTCTGCAGAAGCCCGGCGTCTCAAGGACGGGGAGGGGGGAAACTGCAAGAAGCAGAGCAGACGAAATAGTGCAGCCCAGGGGGTTGCAGACGCATCCTGCCCACCTCTCACTCTTCCCGGGATGCTTTAGGTGGTTGACAGAGAGAAGAAAAGCGTCCTTCTGCCTGCTCGAGCCAGACCTGTTGTCTCTTTGGCTCCAAATGTAAGAAGCAGAGTAAGAAGTTAAAACTGAGCCCCAAGCTGTTGTGTGAGCCTGCCTTGACTTTTGTGAAAGGAAAGATGGAAGAGAGGAAAGAGAGGAGAGAGAGAAGGAAGGAAGGAAAGGAAGGAAGGAAGGAAGGAAGGAAGGGAGGAACGCAGGAAGGAAGGAGGAGGGAGAGAGAGGAGAGGGATGAAAGGAGGAGGGAGGGAGGAGGGAGGAACGGAGGAAGGAGGAAGGAGGAAGGCAAGAAAGAAAGAGAGAAAGAAAGAGAGAAAGAAAGAGAAGGGAAGAAAGAAAGAAAGGAAGGAAAAAAGAACAAAAGAAAGAAAGAGAAAGAAAAGAAAGGAAGAGTGAGCGGAAAACTCTGTCAGCCCTCTAGGAGTTTCCAGGATTGCACCACCTCCTCCTCATGCAATGTATACTTGCAAAGATACATGTCTGAAGAGGGGACGTATTGGACGGCTGAAAAATGGACGGCTTTTCTTCATCCCTATTTATCAGGTGACCATCTTCATCAAGCATGGGTCCGATACTTTCCTTAGACCTCCTCTTGCATTATATACTTCAAAAAGCGTTTTTTGTTGTCTGACAGAACACTGGCCAGTTTCAACTCCAGTCGAGCTTTGGCCTTTCGAGATTTCTCCCTCCATATGTGAACCACAGCTCTGTCATCTTCCTGCGAAGCCTGGCCGTGCTTCTAGAGCTCATACAATTTCTTTTTCCGCCTGAGTTCCAAGAGGAGTTCCCTGTTCAGGCAAGCTGGTCTTCTGCCCCGCTTGCTTGGCTTTCAACACAATGGCATTGCCTGCTCCTGTGCTTTTAGAAGGTGGTTCTTTAAAACTGACCAGCTCTCATGCAGCCCTAAGTCCTCAAAAGTAGCTTGCCAGGGGACACTGCGAAGTAGCTCCCTGTGTAGCTTAAAGTTTGCTCTCTTGATATCTAGGGTAGCAATTATGCTGACCTTTTTTCTCATCACACCCAAAATTTTGAACTCACCTCTTTGTGATCACTGTGGCCGAGACAGCCTCCTACCATCACGTCTCCACGAGTCCTTCTTTATTCACAAATAGCAAGTCTAGGAGGGCACCTTTCCTAGGTGGCTCACTGAGTGCTTGTGCAAAGAAATGATCTTCAACAAACTTCAGGAATTTCCCAGCCATACTTGTCCCAGCCGTGACAGTATGGTATTCCCAGCTGATGTGCGGGAAATTGAAATCTCCCATAAGGACAAGGGCTGCCGATCCAGAGATTTCTCCTAATTGCCTATAGAATACCTCATCAGTGCTATCCTCCTGGCTGGGTGACTGATGGTAGACACCCGCAATGACATCTTCTTTGTTTTCCATCCCCCTAATCCTCACCCACAGGCTCTCGACCACATCATCCCGAACGGTAAGGGCTGTAAAGTCAAACCTCTCCCGTGCATACAGTGCAACTGCCCCCCTCCCTGCCCTGCCTCGCCCTCCTGAACAGCCTGTTCAGCCCTCCTGAACAGTGATGCTCTCTTACCGTTCTGCACCAGGGACAGTAAGGCTTGTGTACGCAAGTTCCAGATTCACAGGAGAAAATGGTCACCTGAAGCATGACGTAAATATGGTTTTGGCATGTAAGTGTAAGCGTAAGCGATTGCTTGAAACATTATGTTCTTCTTCAGTCTGGTGACACAGGAAATTGACAGCACCCAAGTTTTTGATAAGAATCTCTCCAAGAACTTAAATTTCTCCCTGGATGTTCCAAGAGCACTTCAGTCACAGTTGCGCATGGACAGCCATAGCCCACTCCATGAGGCTCTGCAAATAAAACATTGCTCTTTCCCGTTGCAGACGGCAGCTGCATCCTGGAGATCTAGTCTGGGAACACTACTAGTCAGCCTTGACATACGATAGAGTAGTAAAAGCTTCTCTTCAAGAGCTACTATACCAGCTACTAGGAAAAAATTAACTCTGTCCTAGCTGAAACCAGGACAGATAGCTATCTTGCAGATATTTTAGTAAAAAATTACTAAGATCCCATTATAGTTAGCAGAGTAAAAAGTTGTTCGCTGTCGTCCTAAAGTGGACACCTTTAGGACACCTTTAGACTTAACTGACTGTATTGACTAGGGCCTCAGTTTGATTTCCTACACACAGGCAACTTCATGCCATTTGAGATGCTGTAATGAAACTAGCACCTAGAGCCTAGCAGATACACAGGAGCTTTGGCAGTCTTGCCCTTCTGAGGGGACAGCTGGAAGCCAGAGGAGACACCTATAGAATCTCAGATCACACCCGCATGATGCCAAGGGGTAGGCTACTGCCCAAGCCCTTGATATCCGCTCACTCTAACGGCTGTGTGGACACCTAGTCCAAACATAGACACAGAAGTCAGAGTGGGCCGAATCCCACCCTAGCTTTAGTTCCCTCTTCTACCAAGGAGGTTTGTATCCCCTGTATCCCCATAGGGGAGACCTAGCGGGAGCATCCTCCACACATGTTTTGTAGCTTGTGCAGTTAAGAGCAAATATTGGGGCTAAAGGACTCCTTTTTTTTTTCCTCTTCTTGTTCTAACCATCTCCATTTGGCAAGCTTCAAGAAACACAATGTAAAGTACTTATTTAAACCAGGTTTTGACATTTGAAAAAAGGACGCGTCTCATGTTTGTTAATTGCTAATAAACACTTGTTATTTAAGAAATTATATTAGTAGGTGACGTTTCTAAATGATATAAATCATCTGCTGAAGTGAAGAGACGTTTGAAAACTAGTTATCAAACAGTAAATACACAGCTTCACTTGTTTCTCCTGCTTTCCCTTTAATACCAGAGTGAGTTTCACAGATAGTGTCGGGTAAATTAACATGCTGGAAGCAACAGGTTGTGCCCATAGCAAAATGCCTGACTGCAGCTAGTTCATTGTGCAGTACTAGTTACTGCCACTGGATTAATTTAAAAAGCATCAAGCAAAGGACAGGTCTTTGTGAGCTATCAAGAGGTCCTCCAGGAAGACTAGCTGCTCTGTGAACAGAAGCCATTTCCCTTTGTCACCATCAGTCTCTGTTGTCATCTGCCTTGCTTTCCTATAAAGGGTCTCTTCTTCCAGCTTTGTCTGCCCCTCTTTCTTCACTCATTTTGGCCCTTCACTCTCCCCATTAGCTTTTGGATTGATAGTCCACCCTTCCTGTGGCAAACACAGAAGCTAGAAAGGCAGCAGCTCACCCTGGCACTGCCTCATTTTTCATGTCAAATGAGAAAGGAGTATCCAAAGAGAGTCAGCATATATAATGACTGCTTCTGAACGGATGTACGCAAGATATCTTAGGTCATCTCTACCAGTACTTGTCAGTACAGTAACTTGTTAACATTAAATTGATTCTAAGCCTCCGAGGGAAAGTATCTCAGCTTCCTACAGACTGTGTATTCCATAGTGTTTGAAAGGAAAGTGAAACATCTTGGAGAAATGCAGCTTCTGTTGAGTCTCTAACTGACAGCACGACGGCCGTCTACTACAATCAAAATGCCTCTGATGATACAAGTTCTGAAAACCTTTTGAGGAAACACCACAGCAGTCCTATCACACCACAGAAGACAATGGGTAAAAGTGAGTTAACTCAAGGATGTCACTCCTCCAAAGTCCCACTGATGTCATGAACGGTTAGATTATCCTTCAACTAGTTGATGAGTGACAGCACAACATTACATCATATTGACCTCCTCTGTTCAGTACATAGCTGCTTACAGTAGAAACTCACTAATTGGCCCTAGTGGCTGAAAAACACATTGTACATTTTTGAAAGTTGCAAATTGGTATGTGAAAAAAAATGCATTAAACTCCCTCAGGTCCTTGGTTCAGTTATTTTGACAGTTATGGCATATAATTCATTAGACTTCATATTGTGCTGGTGAATGTTCTGGAAAAACAATGAGTTGTGATCTCGTTTCTCTGCAGCTCCTCTAGACCATTTTTACCAGCTGAGTAAAAAGGGTGACAACATGAGGGTGCGGTAGGTTTTCACTTCACGGAGTGTTGTCTTCCTCGGAAGAATAGCTGATGAGCCATTAAGGTATACAAGAATCGGGTCCAATATGAGACATTTCTTCAGTAATCTCTTCAACGTGCCTTGAGAAAGGGGGGAAAAAAAAGACGGGAATTAGGGACAAGGTGAGAGGAGAACAAGCGACGTGAAATCTTAGTGCCCCATTTGTAGTATTCCTCTGCAGGATTCCTTATAGCTGGGTAATAGGGATTGGCATTCTGATACTAATCGTTTAGATTGTGGAAGTTCGGGGAGGCTTCAGTGAACACAAGGGCTTTTGACTCAGCTGCTGTATAAATCTATGCTTAAATGGCCAGGCCTGGAGAGAGCCGCAATAAGAATGGAGGGTAAAACGGAACATGAGTAAAGCAAGGGAAAGAAGAGCAACAGAAATCAACAAGTGTGTACAAATCACAGAAACAATTTCTTACTGCACATGGTGAAGTTTTAATAATATGCCAAGGATTTCCTTCATGTCAAGAATTCCAACACCAAAAACTGACCACAAAACTATTTCTGCATTCACAATCCTTCTTTACATTGCAGTGGCAGCTGCAGAGAGGCAGGGAGAGCAGGAGAATGCTCGAACATGGCTGAATGGCTAGGTTTGGACTCCTAGGGAAGGACTTACTCTGCCAAGCCAAAACTCACAGTCAGACCTTGCTCCCATTAAAATCAATGGCAGCTATGACAGAATGAGAACGGGGGCCCAAAGGATCATTCATCATTGTTTCCCGGGTATGTACAGCTCCTTCCAGGTGTTTCTAAGTGTGTTCAGGAAGTCTTCACTTTCACTTTTCGTGTTACGCCTTCTGAAATAGGCATATTAAACAAAAACAATGCACTTGGCTAGACATATATTGTGGGAGGCAAAAGTCACCGTAGGTGCTTTTGTTCCCCTGTCATCGCCATTTCTCTGAAAATCTCACAAATTTTTCATGGCAGGAACGTCCATTTGAACAGTAAGTTTGGGCAACGTATCGGAGAAGGAAATTTCCGAATGTAGAAAAAGAACAAAGAACAGAAACAGACAGCACTTACAGTCAAAACTAAACAGCTTGGTTCAGATGCCTCAACTCAGATTCCCAACATCGGCAGTGAACGTCTCCCTCCCAGCCCCAAGATGACTAGCCTAAGCATAAGTCACTAAACCATGCTGTGAAGAAAAAGAATGCAGTGGATGAGTGAGTATGAAGGCACTATCTGCTTAGAGAGTTCACAAACAGAAAAGAAGTCATTTACTGAGGATGACAGCGGGCTCTGTGGGTTCTGGCACATCCAGGACAGAGGTTCAAGGCTGAACCGAGGTTCCAGTATTCCTATGGTATTTTTCTACATACACACAGAGTTTGTTACCTG
>NW_026114207.1:0-25279 GCF_018139145.2 Gymnogyps californianus | reverse complement strand
CATTCCCCAAGTGGGACAAAGCGTTTGTCAGGGCTGGAGTTAGAGGGTGCGTCTTCCCTGACAGCCGGAACCGTGGAGCTGCGGATGGTCCTAACAGCGTGGGCTTGTCTGAGCTCGGCCTTTCGCCTCTTTCAGGTGTCCCTTCTGCAGACGCAGCTGGCGCAAGAACGCAAATGCAAGCAGGACTACATTGAGTGCTGTGCAAAGACCAGCCAGGAGCTGTCAGACCTTCACCGAGAGCTGTCTTGCTCCTTAGCAGCTGTGGTCAGGGAGCCCGAAGCTGCTGTTCTGGAGGCAGAGACTCGGAAGCTGGCTCAGCCTCTCTGAGCCTTCTTTTCCTGTAGAGGAGCAGCTGCAGCATCACGGGGTTCCTGTCTCGTGCCCTTCCCAGGAATGCATTACGTTTTGCTGTGGGAAACGGGCTGCGTTTGTTCTCTTTGCCTTTGCAAGCATCTCCTGGTGACGGTGGTTTTTAAAGTTTTTTTGAATAAAAGGAATTGTGCAGGACCGCACTTTTTCAGTAGGAAAAAGCAAGGGGTGGGTAAATAGGTGGCTTAGGAAAAGAGGATGCTGTTCTTTTACTTGCGCAAGTCAGCTATTGGGAGGTGTCGTAGGATTGAAGCTGCTGAGTTCGTGGCCGTTCCCTGTGAGGAGAGGGGGAAATGGAGGTGTTCTCAAAGCGAAGGGGGAAGAGTACACGCCAGGGATCGAAGGTGGGGCACAGAGTGGGATTTTTCCTTCCCTCATCCCTCCTCCTCCCTCCCTCCCTCCTTCCCTCAGCACAAAAAGCGGCGGTACTCTGCCGAGCCGCTTTGCTCTCAGCTCTGTCCGCGACAGCCAGCCTGAGGGGCAGCCCGGCTGTTCTCCGAAGGGCGTTAGTAACCAACTGCAGGCCTGTCAAAGAGGGAGGCAGCGGATGGGCTGGGGAGGGCGCGAAAGCCAGTGAAAGCCGCTCCCTGCCAGCAGCTTGGCCTCGGGGTCGAGCCCTCTCCAGCTAACCGATCTCGGCCCAGTCCGCGTCTCTCGGGCGTCCTTCCGAGGCCCGGGGGCCGTTGGCAGGGCGGGCCAGAGGAGGGCGAGGCGGCAGCGAGGAGCTTCCCGGCCCGGAGGCGACCGGGAGCGCCAGCCCCTCCCCGCCAGCCCCCTCGGCCGGCTTCGGGCCGCGCTGCCGGGCGGGCCCGGGGGCGGTGCCGGCCCGGCCCCGGCAGGCGGGTTTGGTTCCGGGCCGCGCGGCGCCATGGCCTCGCTGTGGCGGCTGAAGCGGTTCGATGCCTTCCCCAAGCCCCTGGAAGACTTTCGGGTCAAGACGTGCGGGGGCGCGCTGGGTGAGCGGGCGGGGTGAGGGCGGCCGGGGGCCGGCGGGCGGGCCCGGGCCTCGCCGTGGGGCGGCGGCCGGCCGGGGGGCCTTGCGGGCCGGCGCTGGGCGGCGGGAGGCGGCGGCGTGCGGGCTGAGGGGAGGCGGAGGCTGAGGCGCGGAGGCGGCTGAGGGAGGCGGAGCGGCGCGGCGGCGAGGCGGGCGTGCGGCCGCGATCGGCGGGGCTGAGGGCGGCTCTCGTCTCCCCGGCAGTGACGGCTGTCAGCGGGCTCATCGTGGTGCTGCTTTTCTTCTCGGAGCTGCAGTACTACCTCCCCAAGGAGGTGAGGAGCGGCGGCGGGGGGGCGCGGCCGCGCCGTGCTGCCTCCTGCCCGCCGTGCCCCGGCGGAGAGGCGGCCCTGCGGGCCGGGGCGGCCTGCCGTGGCTGCGCACCCCCGCCGAGCCGCCGCCTCCTCCGCCGCCCCCTCCGGGCTGCCCCCGCAGCAGCTTCACCCGCCGCAGATGGGTTTGGGGTTTTTTCTTTCCCCAGCCGGTGGCCTTGACGACGGGAGCGGGCTGCCCTCCCCGAGAGCCGCCCTGCGCCGAGGTGCTTCGATAGCAGGCCGAGACCACAGACCTTGGCAGTCTCCTTTGTGAAGAGGGATCGCAAGGAACTGTGCTGATGCTGCAGGGGGAAGTGGATTACATTTCAGCGTAACAGCTTCTGTGGCAGCTGGAAACAGTCCTCCTTGTACACCGAACCAAACCCCGCATTTAGGGTGCTGCAGTGTGCATCTTGTTCCCTGTACGTCACTTGGCCCCAGCCATACGCGCTCTTCCAGTCTGGCACGTTCTTATCCCCCTGGCTGAAAGAGTCTGTATTTTCCCTGGCTGACTGGTGACTCGACCCTTAAGCCTAAACTTGCACCTTACTACATTTACTTTGTGTGTGTGTGCATACCTGATAAACTATTTTAGTTGATGTATCAGTTAGAAGTTGTAGTAAGCGGTCCTTGGCTCCATAAACATCTCCTCTACAGTATTTGCATGTTATGACTCATCCTTGTACTTCAATACAAACCAGAAACGATTCTGGCAAAGTGCTGCAGTCTAACAGTAATACTGTCCTGACTTTTCCAAAACATGAGCTCCTTATTACCTTTACTGGGAGACAGTGTAGTTCTGTGGATCAGCATAAACGAAATTTGTTGAGTTGTATCACTCGGATTTAACTTTTCTGTTGTTGAAGTTGAAAGGCTAAACTAAGCCAAGAGCTGAACAATCAGTAGGTTTCTCCTGTGAGGGTTTCTCCAGTTGTCATGGGAATGTGGTGATAGCGTTCTTACTGCTGTGTCACTGAGCAGCCTTTCTGTATTCGCAGGTTGTGACATTACAAATTTAGTGTCTGGGGACACAACTATTTACCATTTTGTGTAACAGGTCCAGTATCCGTCACAGTGTACTGACTGGGTCTGCTTCAGACAACATTCTAACAAAGCCTTTATGCAAGTAACGTCTGATGGACGCTCCAGGAAGGCTTACAGATAGCCGGTTCTTTCTCTGGAGGCTGTTCTTGAGATGACGAATGCTACTCTGTTAATTGGTGTTATTTCACACCTCAGCAGGCTCTATGCATACCATTTCAGGTGGGCTTTGGGTGCAGGATGCACAAGTTCCAACACAAAATCGTTGCATTCGTGTGTAGAACACATTGTGCATTGTGTGTAGAGCAAAACGCGTACAAGATAGCGTTTCTAGACATGTCTCATCACTTTGAATCCTCTTTTCTCTTAGAGCTGGGGAAAGAAGAAGTGTTTGATCCAAACTCTTTGGATGCTGATGGCTGCGAGAGCTGTTGTGGGGCGGAGTCAGAGGACGTTCGGTAACCTTTACACCTTTTTGTATCTTCTTAGCACTTGAATTCATACTGTTCTGTTGCATGCACTTTTTTTTTCCAAATGTCTGTGAAGGTCTGTGCAATGAAATGCTGGGCACGTGTTCAGAGAATGATGAGAACTGTTGTGGGTTTGGTATGCCTTTGGAAGCTGCAGAAAACAGAAACCTGTTTTTTGTGGTGACCAAGGTGTTATCCAGAGGTAGAGAGTAATGAAGAAAGTTTGCCATTAACCGTCCCTCCGTTTTGACAGTCTTGGCCTAAAAACAGAGGAGAGGAGGAATAGAAACAGGCAGATGCTTTGTTCACACGGGGAAGTTCCAAACTGCTCAGAGCTGGGACATGATGTGGTTTTTGTAGCAAATTTCTTTGCCCAGGAGTGATCTGACTGTCTAAATGGACGGGCAGAGCCCTCTTCAGACTCAGGAACTGCATGCAAACAGCTTGCATCCTCATGCCAAAATCTCAAAAAGCACCTCAAGAAGCTCGAGCTCCTTCAGGAGCATTAGGCCACCTTTCAAGGTCCAGTCCCTGATGTTTGCTTTGTTGCTTTGTTGAAGAAGCAAAGAATCCACCAAGGATTCAAGTCCTGAGCTGGAGCCTCTCTTTCTAGCGATAGAGATGGTAAGATGGTGCTCGTGCTTTTGCAGGTGTTGTAATAGTTGTGGCGATGCCAGAGAAGCATACAGGCGGCGAGGCTGGGCCTTCAAGAACCCGGATAGCATAGAGCAGCGCAAGAGGGAAGGGTTTAGCCAGAAAATGCAAGAGCAGAAGAAGGAGGGCTGCCAAGTGTATGGTTTCCTGGAGGTCAGCAAGGTGAGAGACGGGTTTTGCTGTGAACCTGCTGCGTGATGGTGGTGCCTGTGAAAAGGCAGAGTCGGGGCGTTCCTCTCCTTTGCCAGCTGTAGGTGTTCCCAGGAGCGTAATATAATAAATAACCCCGGGGCCAGCAAGGTGCTTGTGCCCGTAAAGGGGTTCAGTAGGAGAGTCAGGAAGAGCGGTGGGAAGGGGCTAATTCTCCGTTTCGTTGTGTGGGCTGGTCGGAAGCATGCCGGCTGGAGAAGCTTAGCTTTTCGTACCGTCTAGCTGGCGAGTCTTCTTGCCGAGGTTTCTGGAGGAGGAGAGGCAGCTTCTTTGAGGGGAGGTTGTCCCGCCTGGCCTTCTAGTCTTAAAACAGAGAGCACCAGCGGATGCTGGAGATAAGAGCAACCACCAACTTGCCAGCAGAGGTGCTGGAGAGAGTGAGATGTTCTCTTCTGTAGAAAAACAGTGGAAGCAAGGCTATTGGAGTTGGCTGTCAAAGCTGAAAACGCTCAGAGAGGTGGTTTTTGCAACTGGTGTGTGAAAATGTAGTCCGAGATGTACCAGGTAACTAGCCTGTCATTTGGCGGGTTACCAAACCCAGAACACTTGGACATGCAGGTTACGTCCCCAAGTACCTTCTAGAAGTCAGGCCCAGGCTAATTTTTTTTTTTAATGCAAACTCTGGATTTTTTACGTCTTGGTGTACTTTTCCTGGAGACCACCTTCTTTGTTTCTGGAAAGGAAACCTTTTACTCACGAAGCCAGACGTTGTGATTTGAGCATCATGTGGTACCGAACCGTTCGGGGACCCTCTCTCACAAAGTGTGATGAGCAGGAAAGATTCGAAGGGGCATGCTGGAGGTAGCGAGGGTCCCAGGGTGGGTGTCACGGGGGAGTTTCTGGGGGCCGTTGTTACGCACTTGGAATATTGCACATCTCCATTCTCATCAGGTCTGCAGTAACACAAGCAACAGGCTTGCACAGCGTTGAATGTGCATGTAGCACGTGAGCTTGGGACATTCCGATCTTCCAGGGGAGAGTGTGTATGATGCTAGTAAGTGTCAGGGAGGACTGGCACCTAATATCCATATCCCTTTCAAATTCCAGGATGAAGTTTTAACAACCTTTTTCTTTTTGGGTTTTTGCCTTGTTTTGTTTTGTTGGTTTAGTGCTTTATTTTTGCACGCACCTTATTTTCATGGGTCTATACATAGGATCACCGTTGTTTATTGTATCAAGGGTTTTTTTACCCTGCTCACTTTCCGTCTCAGTTACTTTCTCCATTCCTTTTCTGTGATACTGTTTTGTATTTCCTGCAGCAACAGTCAGTTCCCTCACAGTAGGGTTAATTCCTCTTTCTTCCCATTTATATGTCCACTAAAATAATTTGCATAAACAGTTATTATCAACACCAGTATGTAATTATGGCTTTCCACATGACTGCCTGTGAGGAAGGGGAAATTCATCCCCCTGTTGGGACAATATCTGCTGATATTGTCACCTATGAAAATGAGTTGCTTGGTGTCTATCTTCTTTAAACAAACATTTACAAATCCAAGCACTAGTACGACTGCTTTATTTCTATAGGTTCAGACCTTTTAATGAAAGATTACTGTCTCCTGCAGGTAGCTGGAAATTTCCACTTTGCCCCAGGCAAAAGTTTCCAACAGTCTCGTGTACATGGTATTTTCTTTTGCTGTTTATTGTGGCCTTGAGCTTCCAAGTGTACCTGACCATTTTCTTTTAGTATCTTTGCATTGTTATCCATAATAGTAACAGGAGTGCTTCAGTGGGGAGGACATTGTTGAAGTTTTGTTATAGAGGTTTAGAACCATCATGAACCAATAGCAAAATGGTTTCTGTTGGTGCTGCCACATGGGTGTGGAAGAACTTGGAGGAGAAGGAGAGCCTGCCCAGAAACAGTCTCACTTGTTCTACAAAACTTTGCTGCTCTGCTGTAAAACAGCCTCCAGTGAGGTGTTCAGCCCAGGAGCTGAATATCAGTATCTCTGGAAGGGATAGCTTGGAGAATGCCTCAGGAGAATTTCAAAGCAATTAGAACTTTTAGAGTAACATGTAAGTTGTAAGGGACTTCCTCAAGTATCTATATAAATGCACAGTGGCCAGAGCAATAGTGGTAGTTTATGCCTCGTATCTTTAACAGGAACTTGATTAAAAAGATTTGTTGTTTAATGGAATGTTTGCAGTTCCCTTGATCAAGTTTTTGAAGCGTGAAGTTTGTAGTAAAGGTTTCCGAAAGAGCTTTAGTTTCAGCCTGATTTTTTTCCCCCTTCCCATCACTCATTCCAGTTTAACCTGTACCACTGAGGCAAAGGTCAGGGGAGAATGTGAATGTGCTTTGTGAGAGTAGCTAGTGTATTTGGAGAAAAACTAGCAAGCTTTTGAGCACAGTTTCTAAAGATTAAATGAAGAAACACTTTTGTGCAAAAACCTTGCCTGTTTTTCCCCACAATATTAGTTGTTCAATGAAATATTTTGCTTCTTCCCGCAGAACTTGCTTTGTGTGCTACACTAGCATGACAACAGCAACCTTACTACAGCTAGGATTTACAATTTCACAGCATGTATCTAAGTTAACGAGACGCATCTCTGCATTGCATCTGTTCTCTGTAACAGGCATGAATGCAAGCTGGCTGTCCTGAGAGCCAGTACTTTGTGTACGGAGAGGAGGGGGTGAGGTCAGGATAGCTCTCTGCCCCAGAATTCCTGCAAATCTGAACTGAAAATGAAGGGCTTACACTGGGGAAAACACAGGCGAAAACCAGAAAGGACTATGTAGTTACTGCAGACCTTTTGGAGGCAGAGTTAGGAATATCGGTGTTTTGAGGACAGTGAAAAGGAGCAGGAGGAGGGATGATGGGCAGAGGACTTTCCGCTTTCTGGGAATTCTGTCACGTTAAATAATGAGGAATAAAGGCTCCTAATTCTTTTCTCTATATGCAACTGTTTTCAGCTCGTGGGATCTCCCGAGTCCGTTACCGTCTGTTGAGATCCCTCAGTGGCTCTCTTTCAGGTACTTTTCCCATCTCACCGTGAACTCAGGTGAACG
This sequence comes from Gymnogyps californianus, assembly GCF_018139145.2. Lineage (NCBI taxonomy): Eukaryota > Metazoa > Chordata > Aves > Accipitriformes > Cathartidae > Gymnogyps > Gymnogyps californianus. The sequence continues at coordinate 18,217 of NW_026114207.1, read as the reverse complement.
TTTTGCATTTACAACACCCTTTTGCAAGGCGTTCAGCAGGTCTGCTCTGCTGTAAGAACGAACACCTCCCCTCGTGTGCTTGCTCCCACTGGCTGTATCTGATGGCCCGTGTTCCTCTGCTGGGCAAGAGTGAACGGTCGCTGCCCGCTCTCTCCCTGCCTCTCAGGATGTCGTAGACCTTTCCTGTGCCAGCCTGCAGGCCGTGTCTTTCCCCCGCTGACGAGTCCCGGCTTACTCCGATGGTCCTTTGTGGGAGCCATTCAAGCCCTGAGCTTCCTTGCTGCATTTCTCTGAACCTCTTTCAGTTCAGCTCTGTCTGGAGGCACCAGGCTGCACCCAGGATTAAGGTCCTGGCTAAGCGTGATGTAGGCAGTGGCGTAATGATTTTCTTCCTTCTGTTCTCTCTTGCTTTCCTAGTTATTCGTAACACGTGATTTCCCTTTTCCCCCAAAACTTAGCCCGTGAGCTTGGCATTCTAAATGGCCTGAGGGTTTTTGATAAAAAATCAAGCCCCTAACATCTCAAACTTTCTCGGAAAAATGCTGTATTGGGTTTGCGTGGCAAGGTTTTGGTAGCGGGGGGGGCTATAGGGGTGGCTTCTGTGAGAAGCTGCTAGAAGCTTCCTCTATGTCTGATAAAGTTAATGCTAGAGGGTTCCAGGACGGACCCGCCGCTGGCCAAGGCCGAGCCAATCAGTAACAGTGGTAGCGCCTCTGTGATAACATATTTAAGAAAAGCAAAAAAAAGTTACAGGGGAGTTGCAGTTGCAGCGAGAGAGAGCGGAGTGAGAAGATGTGAGAGAAACAGCTCCGCAGACACCAAGGTCAGTGGAGAAGGAGGGGGAGGAGGTGCTCCAGGCGCCAGAGCAGAGAGAGAGATTCCCCTGCAGCCTGTGGTGAAGACCATGGTGAGGCAGGCTGTCCCCTGCAGCCCATGGAGGTCCACGGGGAGCAGATATCCACCTGCAGCCCGTGGAGGACCCCACGCCGGAGCAGGTGGATGCCTGAAGGACGCTGTGACCCCGTGGGAAGCCCGCGCTGGAGCAGGCTCCTGGCAGGACCTACGGACCGTGGCCCCGTGGAGAGAGGAGCCCACGCTGAAGCAGGTTTGCTGGCAGGACTTGTGACCCGGGGGACCCACTGGAGCAGTCTGCTCCTGAAGGACTGCACCCTGTGGATGGGACCCATGCTGGAGCAGTTCGTGAAGAACTGTAGCCCGTGGGAAGGACTCACGTTGGAGAAGTTCGTGAAGGACTGTCTCCCGTGGAAGGGACCCCACGCTGGAGCAGGGGAAGAGTGTGAGGAGTCCTCCCCCTGAGGAGGAAGGAGCGGCAGAAACAACGTGTGATGAACTGACCCAAACCCCCCTTCCCCGTCCCCCTGCGCCGCTGGGGGGGGGGAGGTAGTAGAGAAAATAAGGAGTAAAGTTAAGCCCAGGAAGAAGGGAGGGGGGAAGGTGTTTTAAGATTTGGTTTTATTTCTCATTATCCTGCTCTAATTTGACTAGCAATAAATTAAACTAATTTTTCCCTAAGTCGAGTCTGTTTTGCCCGTGAAGGTAATTGCTGAGTGATCTCCCTGTCCTTATCTCGACCCACGAGCCTTTCGTTTTATTTTCTCCCCCTGTCCAGTTGTGGAGGGGAGTGATAGAGCGGCTTTGGTGGGCACCTGGCATCCGGCCAGGGTCAACCCACTACAAATGCATTACCCAAACCGTACGTGACCCCAGACTTATTTCTTCAGTATCCGTATACCACGGTAATCTTTGTGCCCCGAGGACCTCTGATGTTTGCTGTGTTTGTTTCCTGCCAGGTGGTAAGGACTGACCAGTTTTCAGTCACACGACATGAGAAGAGAGCCGACGGGCTACTGGGAGACCAGGGTCTGCCTGGTGTCTTTGTGCTATGGGAACTTTCGCCCGCGATGGTGAAGCTGGCAGAGAAACACAGGTAAGAGACGCTTCAGTCCATTTTGTTCACCCTCCGTTGATTTTGCCATTTTGCGTAGCTTAGAATTCCATCCTCGCTTAGGCACAGCAGGGCGAATGCCTGAAAGCCATCCAAGCCCTTCCCAGTGGGTGGAGAGGAAGAGGCGCTCCCAGATGCCCTTCCTCTCCGTGTGACCGTCTGAAAGGGACTGGGGTTTTTCTGATACTGCCTGAAGCGTTTGAATCCAGTATCAAGATGGAGAAGGAAATTGGTGCAGCAAGCAGAAGTCTGATACAATGGGTCTCGGTTCAGACTGATTTCCTCAAAGTCTTTTTTAATGGGAAGGCTAGATTTATAGAGCATACCCATCTTGCCAGCACCTACAGCAGCACCCACGCTGATCCAGCCTGGTTACTTACTCGGCATTTGCTAGAGCTTGTCTGCGTGTTGTAGCTGGCGTGGAACGTCTTTCTTCTTTCCGGGTCCTGGCCCTTTTGGCTGCCAGGGCGCTGTTGACTCCTGTTCGAGTGGTCGTCAACCCAGACCCGCAGATCTCTTCCAGCTTTTTAGCAAAAGCTGTGCTAAAATCCCAAACCCCCGCATCTGCTGGCTTCCCTTGCTCAGCTAGATGGGTGACCTTCTCCTAAAAGGAAATTACCTGAGTTAAGCAGGACTTGCCCCTCGTGACCCGTGCTGGCTGTGACCGATGACTGCATTGTGTCCTGGTTTCGTCTGGACAGAGTTAACTTTCTTTTTAGTAGCTGGTACAGTGCTGTGTTTTGGATTTAGTGTGAGAATGATGTTGATAACACGCTGATGTTTTAGTTGTTGCTAAGTAGCGCTTATCTTAAGCCAAGGACTTTTCAGTTCCCATGCTCTGCCAGCAAGCCGGTGTGCAAGGAGCTGGGAGGGAGCATGGCCGGGGCAGCTGACCCCAACTAGCCAAAGGGGTATTCCATACCATGGAACGTCATGCCCAGTATATAAACTGGGGGAGTTGGCCGGGAGGCGCGGATCGCGGCTGGGGAACTAACTGGGCATCGGTCAGCGGGTGGTGAGCAATTGCACTGTGCATCACTGGTTTTTGCCTCCCCCCCTTCCTTTTTTTTATTGCATTCCTTTTCATTACTATTATTATATTTCATTATTACTATTGTTAGTATTATATTTTACTTTAGTTATTAAACTCTTATCTCAACCCACGAGTTTTACTTTTTTTTCCTTTGCTTTTCTCCTCCTTACCCCACTGGGAGGGGGGGGGGAAACGGCTGCGTGGTGCTGAGTTGCTGACTGGGGTTAAACCATGACACATTGTCTCTCAAGGGTTTTTCAGTAACTCCCAGGATAACCTTCTCCATAATTTTACCAGGCACTGAAGATGTCAAGAAGATGTTGGAAGAGTGACGGCGGATTGGAGAGGGCCCGGGAGGAGCTGGAGTTGAAGGAGGTGAATGGCGCAATGAACGTGAAGCAATTCCTAAAGGAGTTTTGTGCCTTATGGAACCTGCTGCGTACATTGGAATTCCACCACCAAGGTCTGTCAGCATAAAGCCAATCCAGATAAAAAGCGGGACCCTAATCTGCTGAGCATCTAGAGCAGGCTAGATGTTGAAACTCAGGCAGCCAGCTCCGGCAGGGGAATGCGCAGTGCTGAATCGGAAGCCAGCGGTGCCCACGGAAAGCCGGGCGTCAAGGGGACTTCACGGCAAACAATATGCGTAGGCGAGGGAACACCACCAGTGGAGAGAGGGACAGAGCTGACCTTCTCTCTGAAATAATGAGGGCACCTTTGTGAAACGGGGCTTGGAAGCCTGAAAAACCCTCCCACGCTCTGGCAGGTAACCCAGAGGTAGGAGTGGGAGAAGTGGCCGTCTGCTGCTGAGAGAAGTGGAAGAATCTGAGAGAAGTGGAAGATCCCAGGAAGTGGGCGATCCAGGTCCAGTTCCGCTCTTTCCCAGACCCAGAGGAGTGCCCCAGCCAGCCAGCTGAGGACTAGTCTTTGGGCAGAGCACCTTCCTTTTCCTGCTGAACTGCTGAAGTAGGTCCACGGCGCAGGCAGACACGGCAGTCACGAGGGGAAGGGGTTCAATCAGTTAGCTGTAGCAACAGAACTTCCGACGCTGAGGCTTCCTGCTGGAAACACCCTTAAGACACAGCTCGATGGCTTCAGCAGTATTCTCGGCTCCCTTGCCAGAGCGGAGCCTCATGGGCTTGACTCACCTGAATCTTCCAGGCATTTTGCCCTGACCACCTGCGAAGATTCCCGTCCTCAGGGAGACCAGGGCGTACCAGACCCATGAAAGCAGATGGAAGAGAAGTCTGGCCGCTGCTGCTACTGCCACTGCCGCTGTCAAAGGATGCAGCAGGGTTCAGCAGCTGGAATGTACATTCTCACACGGATAAAACCAATGCCCTACAGCGCTTAGGTCTCTGACTCGGTCCGATACTGGGATCGTGATTAGCGCGGAACAGCAATACCAGACTAACGACTGCCTGAAGGCTCTAAGCTCTGGCACTGCCTCGGATCCCTGGAGGCGAGGCAAGAGGAGGAACGGTACCTCCGCTCACCGAAGCAATGGGTTTGCTAGGTGTTTGACTCTGCCAAGGGGTGGAGTGTGACTGTTCCCTCAGCTCCTGCTCGGATTTTGGCTAACCCAGCTCATGCTCAGGCCTGCTGTGTGCTGGGAGCAGCACCATTAGGTTAAAGGGAGAGCACCAGGTAGGCAGCCCAGGTGGCCAGAAAGAGCTGAAGGGCCACGATGCAGCCGTTATCCCCTGCAGCTGGCTGTCTCCTGCAGCCATCATCTTTGTCTGGCAGGATTGTCTGAAGCTGACTTTTGGAAATGGTAGAGACCAGACTTCCAAGCTGGAAGGTATCAAACATCAGCTTACCCCAAAAGCCTTTGAAGCGGGTCCAACAGCAGCCGGACTGCCGAGGCTTTCGGGCTTCCCAGTGTGATACAGGGGACGCCTGCGCCATGACAGAGGAGGAAGCATGAGCAGTCTCACCCTGGCTATTTTTTTTGCTCCTAAGTGCACAAATTCAGTGTTACAGGTTGTGAGTTATGAAAGCTCGTGACTGGAGTGGTGAGTGAGTGAATTCGTGTACTAGACGAGTCTGGGCAGAGGGGCCTGAGCCCTGTTTGTCGGATTTCTTCATGAGCTCTTCCTGAAATAAAGCTTACTTCACGGAGGACGTTGTCCTGTGAATTTGAAGTTTTCTCTCCCCTACGGGTTTTTCTGTCACTGCTTGCAGCCTGTCCCGCTCGTGCTGCAACGCAGGGGGAAAAAGATGCGGTCATTCCAGCTATACACGCTTGGTTTTCGTACTAGGTCGGACCTCCTGCTGCAGTGGCAGTCAAGGGCTGAAGCTGGAGCTTTGAGGAGGAAGCTCCAGCTGTTGAGGTGGCTTCCCTGTGCGATGGAGCTTGTCTGGTGTCACTGCGGGCGCAGCCTTCTTGCCCCGGTGTCCCCGTGCCCCCCCCCGACCCTCCGGTGTCAGGGACTGCTTCCTCCCGCTCGTGCTCTCCCAGACTCCCCAGGGCGGGCTTTTTGCCCCCAACGTTCTCCGGGGCCCTTAACGGTCTCTGAGCAGAACTCGCTGGAGCAAAGCGCTGCCGGGGCGGCCTCTCCCCCGCGGCAGCACCGCAGCCCGGCGCGGCACCGTCAGCGAGGAGCGAGGAGCGAGAAGCGAGGAGCGAGAAGGGAAGCGCTGCCCCGGAGCGGCCCCGAGCGAGCCCGGCTCTCCCGCCCCGCGGCCCGGCTCCCGGTCGCGGCCGGCGGGCAGGGTGAGCCGCTCCGCCGCGCCCCGGCAGGCGCCTGAGCGCGGTCCGCCGGGGCAGGCCGCGGAGCAGCCCCCGCCGCGGGGCCTGTCAGGCGGCGGAGCCCCGCGGGCGGCGGGCCCGGCTGGAGAGCGGGGGCATGGCGGCGCGGAGCCAGGCCTCCCTGCGGCGCCGGCTGCAGAGCTCGCAGGAGGCGCAGCACCGGCAAGCGGTGCTGGTGCGGAAGCTGCAGGCGAAGGTGAGGAGCGGGGGCGCCTGCCCGGGGGGAGCTGCCCGGGGCCGGGCCGCGGTGGCGGGGCCGGGGTGCCCGGGCCGCCCGGGCTGCGCTGAGAGGGGACTGGGCGGCGGAGAGCTCGGGGGCGAAGGCGCGGCCCCAACGGGGCCTTCCCCGGCGCTGCCGCGGGCGGGACGGCGCCGAGCCCGGAGCTCGGGGAGGCCCCGGGGGAGGCCCCGGGAGCCGCCCGCTCCGCCGCCCGGCCCGGCCCGGCCCGGCCCGCCCAGGCGCGCTGGGCGCCTCGCCCTGCCGCTGTCAGCCTCCCGAGCCTCTCGTTCGGTCTTTGCCGCCCTTGACTGAACTTTGCCGCCTGGCTTGCGAACGCCTTGGTTTGGCCGCGTTAGCAGGGGGCTGTCCCAGAGGCAGGAGTCGAGCCGGCGGGGTGGTTTTGGGCGGCCCCGGGCAGAGGCAGGCAGCTCGGGCCTGGTTGGCCCGGGGCGCAGGAGCGGTGGCAGCGAGGAGGGTGCCAGAGCTGGGCGGAGGGTCGGGGCAGGCCGTGCCCTGCCCGGCCCAGTGCCCGGCGGTGGTCAGGGCGCTGCCGTAAGGTCATCCTGCTTTTCTTGCCCGTGCTGGTCTTTTAGCCCGTTGGAAGTACTGATTTGGGGTCCATGGTGGCCATAGCCCAGGCATGGCTAAGTCTGCCTCATCGTTCTGCTTGCCATCGCTGTCTTAGGATGAGCAGATAGTACTATGTGTGAAAGAAACCCTGTCTCAATTTCTTTAATGTTAGAGAAAGCGAAGCTTCCCTATGTCGTGACGACTTCTTGTTGACTCTGTCGGCAGCACTGTGAAATACACTTCGCCGTGCTTGGGCTGTAAAGACTTAGAGGAAAGCTAAGGCAGGAGGAGCCGAGTCTGTTCCAAGCTGCATTCGCTCAGCTTCATTCTCTGTGTCCGTCTAGGTCCTGCAGTACCGGACTTGGTGTCGAGAGTTGGAGCAGCAGCTGGAAGCAGGAGGGGTGAGTGCGCAGGTTGCTAACTAAAGACAGCGTACGTAGCGTTCGTTAACGCAGACAAAAAGCAGCTCCCCACAGCAATGACAGAGGGAAACGAGATTTGCTGCCTGAGGGTTTAAAGAAGCGCTGTAAGTTTGCCTGTCAGTGTTGTGTCCGGTTGCCATTCCTGGCGCAGCCAGCGGTCCCAGAAATGCCCGTCCAAAACCCTATGAAGAAGGATTTTAATGTTGTGAAAGAGTGCTTTATTGCTGGAGTAGCAGTTGTGCTAGGTGTCAGGAGAGGGCTCTGCTGCCTGTTACATGCTATGGCTGTCTCCGAAAAAGAATCGGTTGAAACATAGCGTTTTGGAAGGCAAGAATGCTGGCGTTCAACATACGGAGCTGGCTCTGTGCTTTTCTTTCTGCTTTGCGGCTAAAGTAATGTAGGAAGCGAAGGGTAGGAGAGTATTCCCAGGCTTCAAGTCTAAGGGAGCGCTCGGTCATGAGCTGAGGATAGCTAGCTGTGAGAGTGCAACAGGGGGAGACTGAGGAGAGCTACTCACACTGAGTAACGCCCTTCCCCTCCCTTCCTCTCCGTAGTCACGACAGCGTTATGCCTGGAAGAAGGCACGAGCTCCTGAGATACCAAACAAATGGAGGGGAAAGCGATGGATGCTCACAGGAGTGAAGGGAACACAAGAATTTGACTAAACATTTCCTTTCTTCTTCAGGGATCCCTTCCAGGCAGGCGGGAAGCCACAGAAGACCACAGCCTGAAGAAAGCACTGCTTCAGTTGGAAGAGGAGCAGCAAAGGTAAAAGGAAGAAGTGTTGCCTCATTCTTGGTGTCCTGGATGCTCGTGGAAGTGAGGGCCAACCTGTCAGTGCCACCTAGTCTCCCCAAGGGCAGCAGTTGGGCAAGCTGTTTTGAAAGGAGAAAGGTCCCCAATCCGTTCTGTGGTGCAGTAACAGTGTTGTGTGCTGCACGGCTCTGTTTGGAGCGGGGGTTGTTCCGGGTGACCTCCAAAGGTCCCTTTCCAGCCTAAATTGTTCTGTGATTCAGGAGGTGAGCTACTCAGCAGAGCCCCGTCTTAGGTTGAGAATCAAGCCCTGACATCCGGCGTTTTCCTCTTTGGTTTTACCTGAAGAGCACGTCCTGTGCTTGTACCAGAGTCTTCCAGCAGAGCACTTAGCACCGCAGGCATCTTCTGCCACGTTTCTTTCTCTGCTTTTCTTTTTCCTCTGCCCGAGAGATCCATTGTGTGTGGTGTAAAAGGCACCTGTGTGCTGTGTTACGTATGTTGCAAGCTAAGGCGGGAGAAGCGCAGCTCCTGTTTTGATCCAGCAACTGAGTTTTGTGCTGTTCACAGGGCAGCGGTTCTTGAAATTTGGTTTGTGCAATGTTTCCTGGGTGGGATATTAGTCTGTGGCCCCAGAGTCATTAGTGCTTTTAGATTCACTTTTGGGTTGAAAGTTTCATATAAAGCTGTTTCCCCTATGTATATGGTGCTGTCTTTGTGGTGTGCAGTTTACTGGATCAACAAGGTGGGGTCTTTGCTACAGGTCTTACACAGTGTATAGGACAAGGAAAGGAGAGGCTTAACAAGAAGGTGAGGGCAGCGGTGGGTACAGCATTGCAAGGGAAAAGGACATGGCAACTGAGAGAGGAGAGTGGAGGAAGAGAGGTGGTCAGGCCAACGACAGAGAAAGATGATGCATCCAGCGATCAGACAGCGTGAAGGGGAGGCAAGACGTTAACTGTGGGCATCGTCAAAGTTGAAGAGGAAGGGGGCACCGAAATTGTGGACGGGAATGGAAGGCTGAAAGCAGGAGGAAGCAAATGAGTTTGCCATCACAGAGAGATCTTAGTTAATCCTAGAAAGCATTTTACCACCTCTCAGTTTGACAAGAAGGTCGGTGTTGAGGGAGCTGGAAAATCCCGGGGATGCTGCTTGTGGTAGCAGTTGTTCAGTGACCTCATTGCTGTTTGTCCCTTTCCAAGGTGCGAGAATCTGGCAGAAGTGAACACTCTCCTGCGGGAGCAGCTCGGTAAAGCGAATGAGGTTAATTCAGCCCTCAAAGAAGATGTTGGAAAACTGACGGCAGATTGGATGAGGGCCCGGGAGGAGCTATTGACGGAGAGTGAATGGCGCGGTGAACGTGAGGTAAGGGTAGGCTACGGGAAGGTCAGACGTGATGCCAGAGTGGAATGAGAATGCATTTTATTTCTGGCATAGGGAGCTTGCTGTGCAAGTTGTGGCTGTGTTGAGGATGTATTGGTGTTGAGGAGCAGAAGACAGGGGTGTGAGATGGAGGAGTGTCAGCAGACTGTGGTGGGTGCTGGAAGGTGCCCACCTGCTGTGACCATGCCGCTCGGTCTTAAAGGCAAATGCTGGCTGTTGCTGGGCACTGTGGGGCAGTCACACAGGACCGCCCGTCTTCTTCCTCGTTCCTAAATCTCTGTCTCCAGCAGCGGAGACCGGAGGGGGGTGTGTGTTTTCAGATTCAGAGCAGCCGACAGAAGAACAGGACAGGCCTCCCTTCCCAATAGCCTGTTGTAAGCAAATCTGACACTGCTCTCGGAGGGGCTCGTTTTTGCCTTCCTCCCCCAAGGCTGTTAGACACCTCTGCAAGGCGAGGTGATGACTCGCGATCAGTTTGCTTTGCTGACAGCCGCTCGTGCAGGAGAAGTGTGGCCGTTCCCTTCCTTGCAGTCAGGTGGCAGGGCTGCTGAGGCTGCTTCTGTGGTGCCTCTTCAGTCCTCGATGCCCCTGTTGGAATTGTTGTGAAAGGAGACCTGGTGATGGTGGTTGTACTCTCTGCTGTCTGAAAGACTTGTAGAGTGACAGCGAAGGCTGAACTGGCATTTCTTTTTGTCTTTGTGTTTAGCTTTATGACAGCTGCTTAAGGGGTGAACACAGCCGTCTGCTCAGCCTGTGGCGTCAGGTGGTAACCTTCCGCCGTCATTTCCTGGAAATGAAGACCGCCACTGACCGGTGAGTAGAAGTTAAGGCTCGATCTCTGGCAGAAGAAATGTAGCTTCCCTTCACAGCTGCTTTTTGAGCCTTGACGTTACTTCAGTGGCGGCTAAAGACAGCATTTCTCCTTTGGTAGTGTGAAGCAATGCCATTCAGCGTGCTCTAGGCTATCTTCAGCATCATTTTGTTTGATGCTGGTTTTCAGATAAAACTGAGGGGCTCGGGCTATAAGCAGTGCAGAGGCCCTGAACAGATGGACTTGACGACGTTGATGTTTGGGCACATTAACACAGACACGGGCACACGTGGACACGTTGGAAGAGACTCGCCAAAGCTAGGCAGCATGTAGACCGTTCCCTTTTACAGGGTGATTAAAATCTGCCTTAAATCTCACTGGCTTTCTTTTCCCACTGCTCCTGATGGACAGATCCTTCATGAATATATATTTTTTTTCCTTCTCATTTCCAGCTTACATTTATTCTGGTCAGTTCGCATCCGCTTATTCTGTACCACATTGTTGAGAGAAAGAATAGCTTCTCTGCCCTGTTATTGCATTTATCCAATTTATTTTGCTTAGTTTGATACCTCCTTTTTATGATTGTTTTCTTGTTCTTGGGCTCTCTGCTCTGAGGTTCCTTTCTCACAGTTGCCTTCTACACAAACAAAATCAGTGTAGCCATAATAGTACATTCTTCTGGTGTCAGCATGCAATTTCAAACTCTGGGTTACCGTCAGCCATTGACCTTATTTGATTCTAAGCTTTCCTTAACGTGTAGAGTATGCCTGACCTACTAGTTAGATCTTGTGTTATTTGTGCTTTGTTACAACATTCTAGGCTTATTCTTACACCACCTTCCCGAAATGTTTATTATGTAGATATTGTCATGAGCTTCTTAGAAGTCCAAGTGTTGATAATAACAGGTCAGTTAAGGCGGATCCCCTAGGTGTAAAAGCTGGGGACCTTGGTAAAATTCCTTACATCTATTAATGATAATAGAGTATGTTAATAAGATAGAGCAGGAGCAACAATTAATAAGACTATATTTCTTGATTCTTCTTCAGAGATTTGTCAGAGCTGAAGGCAGAGCAACTGAGGCTTTCTGGATCCATACTTGTAAGCTGCTCCCACCTGAACTCTGGCGTACGGCTCTGGGAGTCCGTCAGTCTGGGTAGACCTGTCCTGAAGGATGAGGCACAGCAGGAAGCGGAAGAGGAAATGAGCCAGAAGACTTGGGAAGCGATGCACTTACAAGTCAAGGGGGACCTGGAGAAGAAGGAGCTTCAGGAGAGGTAAATGTGTTTTAAACTTTGCTGTTGCCAACATTATCTTTTGCGATGAGAAAAAATCTCTTCTCTCTTTTGGAAATGAGAATGTTTTTACATTAAAAACCTGTTGGTCTTTCCCCTTCTCCTAGGCTGAAGGACTTAGCTGCACTTGAAGAAAAACATGCGTTATTACAGAGTGAGTTGGTAGACGCAAGAGAGACACTGGAGGAATCGCACCTTCAGAGGGATCTGCTGAAGCAAGAGAAACATCAGCTTACCATGGCACTGGAAAAGGTATGGTCACCTTATTCCGAGGCAGCACTTGTGGGAGAGGGAGTTGTGATAGCAAGACCAGCACCGATGCTGTCTCTGGCAGTAGAAGACAGGGACAATGTTGTTCTCCTTCTTGGAAAACGGTGATGAGACCACACAGGCTCTTTGGTGTAGTTAGTGCCCGCGTGCTTATTGGGAACACGGAACTGGGAGTGTGTCAGAGACACAAAAGGGGATCTGGAGTGGCTGCTTCAAGTCAGGGATTTTCCTGTCTTTGTTCTCATGTTGTTCTTTTGTCTCTCCAGGCAGAGCAGGCAGTAGCAGAGTTGACAGGGGCTCAGAATAAGCTGAGTGCTGAAGCAGCTGATCTACGTGTTGCAACAGCGAAGATGAGCAGTATGAATGAAGCCCTTGCACTGGATAAAGTGCAACTGAGCAAACTTGTGCTGCAGGTGAGCAGAGCTGCCAAAGATCTTGCCAAGGGTTCGTCTCCAGCTGCTGCTGCTGCTTCTTTTCAGACTCCTTGCCTTCCGACAGTAGGACTGTCTGAATATGGAAATGTTGTTCCTTTTTCTGTCCAAGCCAAACCTCCTACAGAGTCAATCTGACTGTATCTTATTTCCTCTGTGCTTCTGTGAGTGTAGCTGGAGCAAGAGAATGAAGCTCTGTCAGGCAAAGTGGCGAGGTGGAGAGAGCAAAGATCTCTGAGCAGGAGAAGCTGACCTTGTGTGAACGAACAAATGAAGAGCTCAGCGCAGAGAAAGCCCACCTGGAGCAGCTGCTGAAGAAGGCAGAGGAGCACCAGGAGGGGCTGCAGGTAGAGCTGAGGAGACTGGCAGAGGAGAAGGCAGAAACCCAAGAGAAGCTCAGTCAGGTGAGCCCAAAAAGCGGGTGCTTTCTGGGTGGGCTTTGGGCTGCTTGGCTCAGTGAAGCTGTATCTGTTGGTTCTGCGGGGTTTTGTGAAGGAGACGCTTGGTAGTGCTGGAGGTCGGAAGGCTTTGTTTACTTCCTTTTGGAAGCGTGTTGCTGGCTTGCAGAGAAGTTCTGCAGTTCTCTGAGTTGTCCTCTGCTTCTACAGGTTACTTTAATCCCCCTGGCTGTGCTGGCCTCTTTTTGGCTTTTGAGAAGCTGCAGGGAGATGATTGTGTCCATGAAGCTGAGTAAGACTACTACTCTCACGTGTGGCAAAAGAAGCAAACGGCATAGCTCTTCACCCTTTTTCTGAGGCAAAAAGCCCCGGGGCTGCCTGTTTCTATTTATGCTTCTTGTTGTGAAGTCTGCAGCTTTCAAAGCTGCATTTGTTCGAGCCTAGAGAGCGGGACAAAGCTGCAAGTCATGTCTGCTGTCCCGTCCTGCCAAGAATGGGAATGACACCTTGAAATTGTTGAAATTGTATTTTAAGACACACACGCAGCTTTGAATTGCTGGAGCCTCTTTAGGCTTTGAGGAAGAAGATGAGAAATAGGGGATGGCACAGGACTGTTTTCTCTGGACTAACTGATTTCAGGACCCGGGAAAAAGAGCTTGGGAGAATCGTGTCACTGGAGGAGACTAGGGAGTTTGTCATCGTTCAAATGTCAGTTTCATAATGTGCAATCCTGGGTATTAGGGGATAACTTTGAGAGGAGAATTGGTTGTTTCTGATGGTCTGTTCTCTGTTAGACAGTCTTAGTTTTGGAGTCCGTGGTATGTTTGGCAACTACAGAGCAGAGGTGTTAGACTGAAGAAAAAAGCTAAAAAATCAGGGTTCGTCTTCAAGCTTGAATACCAGCGAGGTATATTAGACAACTTCTTTGCGCAAGACGCGTAAACGGTATGGTTGACGTGAACTACTGTACAAACAGAGTCTGCCATCTCTTTGGCCACATCAGCCAGACATTCCGAAATCACTAAATGACACTGCTCGCCCAGGGGCCGTTGCCCTGCCAAGCATCACCTCATTGCATCCAACTGCTTTACACACTGCAGTAGGTGACGCTTTGATGGGTTGGGGTTTTTTTCCTAGAAGGAGAAACCACGTGTATTTTCACTTTCTTCAGCGAGCAAAGTTGCTTTTGCTCAAACTTTGCTGAAGTTGTCCGTCACTGGCATAGATTCGGATAGAATTGTAGTTTGCAAGGTGGCAGTTCTGGAAGATGCGGTATTTTTGCATGAAAACAGGTAGTGTGGGGTATGTACGTTTGCCCGGAGGGAGCTGCCTGGTCCCAGGCAACCCAGGAGGGCCTTACACATCACTTCCAAGTGAACAGTGCCAGTGCCTTTTGGCAGCCCAGGGTATGAGTGCGGTATACAGCAGATGCTCTTAACCTTGCAGCCCAACGTCCAGGAGCTCTTTCTCCTCCAGCTGATTCAGAAGCGGCACTGGCCGGCTCTGCCCAGGACTCCAGAGAAAGGACTCCAACTGTGTTTTGTCCCGCTTCCAGGTTTACCGCCAGCAAGAGTCGGCTAGCAGTGGTCTGGAGCAGCTGCGCCAGGAGTCCTCTCGCCAAGGGCATGCGCTGGCCAAGGTGTGCAAGGAGAAGGAATTGCTGGTGCACGAGAAGGCTGCCCTAGAGGTGCGACTGGCAGCCGTGGAGCGGGACAGACAAGGCCTTTCAGAGCAGCTGGCAGAGGCCAGGTAAAGGCGGGGAGGAGACCCTAGGCAGGACATTGTTTAGTGTTCTTACTGGAGTAACTCCCTGTGGGTGTCAGGAGCAAGAAACTCCTTTCTCTCCGTATTTGTAACTTGCAGGTCGGCGAAGGAGACCCTGGAATCCAGCCTGTTTGAGGCTCAGCAGCGCTTATCTCAGCTGGAGATCGCCAGGAGTCAGCTTGAAGTCCAACTTCACACCGTCACGCAGGCCAAGGAGGTGATCCAAGGTGAAAGGCTCATTGCTTTGTTTCTGGTGCTCCCCCTGCCTAGGGGAGATGGTAAAAAATAGCTCTCTGTCTGCAGTGCTTCTGAGGAGTGAAGGAGCTGGAGACAGATCCCTCCTACACTGAAATTCAAATGGCTTAAGGTCAGTAAAGTCAGAACCACTGTTTGGGCAGGCACTGAATCTTGCCATTTGTCGTGTTTGCAGGGGAAGTGAAGTGCCTTCAGTGTGAGCTGGAAGCGGAGAGGACTCTGATGAGGCAGGAACGGGAAAACATGGCAGAACGGCTCTTGCAGACAGAACGGCAGTATGACAACACCCTCAGACTCCGGCAAGCTGAGCATGAAGTGGAAATAAACAAGCTCCTGCAAGACCTGGTAGGAAACGATACGCTTTTGAATTCTTTGCGCAAGGTTTGTGGGCTGGCTTGAGAAGAAGAATAGCCTGAGCGTGTGAAATGGCAGCAGTCATCTGTCATAGGCCACACGTTGCTAGGCCAGGCAGCAGAGCCAATGGCTCCTACTTGAAGGCACGTGAACACCCACAGGACTCTGCTGGGACAGTAACTGCAGCCCCAGATTCAGGGTGGGCCTAAGACGAGTTCAGCAGAAGGTTGGGTGGTCCCCACCCAAAGCATGGCAGCAAAGGGGCAGGAGCTTACCGGACTCCTGTCTACCGTGAAGCGGACTCCTGACATTCCTGCCAGCTGCAGGCACGGGAACTTTGTTCCTTTCTGTCTGTCCTTCCGCGGTTGACAGAGGCATTAGCTTTGGGCTAGAAGCGTATGGAACAGGGCCCTTGTCCCTGGTACTTCAGTTCGTGGCCTGTCTTGTGACTAGGGCATCGGGGTACTGGCCTCTTGCTCACCCTGCAGTCCCTCAGCATCTGTTCCTTGATGAGAATGGAGTTGAGCTTTGAAAACAGAGACTCTGAGAACAGAGAGAAATCCCGAGGCGAGAGGTGTTGGGAAACAGGCAGGCATCAGAGAGGGGAAGGTGACGTCTCCTTTTCTTCCACCTGCTGACCCTCCTTTTAAGTTCCTCGATAGGATGTGGTTGATGGAGGGCACAAAGCCACTGTGGTGCGCTGTGCTGGTGAGGGGTTGTGGGAGGGATGAAGCTTCCCCTTTTTTTGAGGAGCTTGGCTGGGACTTCCGTCTTGAAGTCTTTTCCTCCCTCATCAGGCAAGCGAGCGGGAGGGCACCATTTCAGAGGTCCAGGAGATGCTGGAGCAATGGGAAAAGGAGAAGGCAGAGACAGAAAGGGAGCACGAGAAGAAGCTGTTTGATGTGAAGCAGGAAGTTGCTACCGTGCAGGTAACAGAGTGAAGGGCAGTACCCAGGACATAAAACATAAGTCCTGGGACTGAGGAGGCAAGGACTACTGCAGGCACTGAAAGCACAGAGCCTGGGAAGCTCCAGAGATCCGCAACAGGAAGGCAGGGTTACAGTGGAAGCAGAGCTGGGTAGCAAAGCAGAAAGAAGTGGCTGAATGAATGTGATTTTGAGACAGAAAGAGGAAAAAGCTGGGCCTGATGGCAGGTCCCAGTAGCCTGCTCTCCATTTGTGTTTACAGAACATCACGGCAGAGCTGCAAGCAGAGCTGCAGGAAACTCAGAGCAAGACCGAGGCAGTGGAGAAGAGGCACAAGGGAGAAATCCAAACCGTCAAAGAGGAAATGAATATCCTCCTTCAGCAGCGGGATGCTCTACAAAACCAGGTGACTGCAACAGCAATAGCTACTCCAGTCATCAAACAGGCCGTCTCTCCACTTCGTGCCTTTCCGTGGCAGAGCAGCAGGCTGATGGGGTGATCCCTCGGACTGCCACCATACTGTGGTCTCCATCTCAGCTGCTCTGAAGGAGACTTACAGGCCAGCTGAATCTCAGCTGCCGCCCTGGACAGATGGCCTAGTGCTTTTGCCTGTTTGCCAGCAATCATCAGCATGGATTTCTGCTGGTCTTGTTACTGCTAGCCTTGGTTTTTAAGGTGGTTTTTCAGATGACCATGGTGACCCACTGAGATTTTTAAACAAGTCGGCTGCATCCATTGTGAATCTGGTACTCTCGTGCTAGGGTGGAATTTCAACAACTTCTTTCCCTTTCCTCACAGTATACACTATGGCTGACAGTGACAAGCTGTAGTCTTTGACTGCTTTGTTTATGTTTTACTTGAGGTGGAAGAGTTGACATCTCAGCTAGCAGCCTCTGAAGAGCCTCTAAAGAAGGAGGCTGTGACTCTACATCAAGAGGTGGCGTCTTTGGAAAGGAAACTCGAGAGCACTGAGAAGCAAAGAAAGGATGTCCTGGTGAGGCTGGCAGATGCCGTGAAGGGCCATTTCTTACATGTTTTTGGCCTTCTGCTAATAATTCTAAGGAGCAACTTCTTCCAGTGGAGAGCTGATTTTGGGTGGTCTCGTACAGGTTCAGTCCAAATCTGAGAAGATACAGAGTGGTTGTTTTTTGGTTTAACCTTTCCAATTGCATTGTTCTGAATAAGTAAGGGAAGATGCCGTAGTCATAGAAAACTCCGTGATGATTCAGGGTGTTTATTTTCCTCTTTCTGAAGATTTCTGCCCTTGAAGCTTTAGTCAAAGTAATTTTCAAACTTGTCTCTATTTACATTGCATAGCTTGGGCAATTATTTGTGTCCAAATCCATATTTAGATTTCTAAATATCTGGATCTGGAAAAAGGGGTGAGAAGACAAAGTTTGCTAATGATGGAGAGCTGTTCAACGTTGCCCATCTGAGAGCAGACAGCGGGGAATAAATACAGACATTTGAGAAACCAAAGTGCTGATTCGGCTAAATATGTGTGCCAGCAAGGGGAAAACTAGTCCTGATTTCAAACACTGAATGAGAGACTGTGATCTGACCATTACTCCTTCCAGAGGGCACAGTGGGGTTCTAGAGGATGGTACCCTGAAAACTCTAGACAGGAGAGGTCCAGAAAACCCCAGCACCCCCAAAAAAGGGAAATCAAATGTTGGGGTGGTTCTCTCTTCCCTTCCTCCCTAGCAGAGAGAACAGCATCATGCCACTGCCTAAATCATGCTTAGTCTGGGCTTTAAATCTTGGCTGCAGTTCTGGGAGCTCCTCCCCAAAAGAACACACTAGAGCTAGAAGAGGTTCAGAGAAGGGCAGAAAGGAAGGTGGGACTGGCTGAGTAAGCTGGGAAAGACGCAGCCTAAAGGGTGGCGCGGGAAAGGTCTGCAACATCCCGAGAGGCAGGGAGAGGGGGGGCAGCACTTGGCTGCCACTGGAGCAGGAGTTCCAATCGAGTACGAAAAGCAAACATACACAGACGGCATTACTGAATCTTTTCCTCCCTGTTTTGCAGCAGGAACGGGACAGACTGCAAGCACTTAAAGAAGAACTGGTATGGGAGATAAAACTTCTTCAGGAGTCGGTCACAGCCTCTGAGACCCGAGCGACTACAGCAACAGATAGGCATCACTCCCTTGAACAAGAACTCCACACCACAGTGTCTCTCCTAAAAATTAAAAATGAGGAACTGGAAATGCAGCGGGAGAAAATCCAGGTGCTCCAGAAAGAGGCAGCACAGGGAAAAGCTTTGCAGGAGAATCTCACTCATGTGACTGCCATCCTGTCAGAGAGGGAGGGAGAAATGAAGGTGTACCAGGAACAGATGAGACTGCTGGAAGAGCAGAAAGAAATGCACAAAACTGCTCTGGATCAGGTTATTAAGGACGTAAGAGAGAAAAACCAGAAGATTGAATCCCAGCAAGAAGAGATACAGGAGCTGGAGAAGCAGCAAGAAGAACAAAGGATTGCTGTCAGCAAAATGAGCAAAGACCTGGAAGAGAGAGACCAGGAGATCAGATCCCTGAAGACCTTGCAGAATCTCCAGCTCAGGCTAACCAAGAAGAATGAAGAGGTTAGACATCACAGAGAGCAAGAGAAGCTCCTA
>NW_026114206.1:0-25421 GCF_018139145.2 Gymnogyps californianus | reverse complement strand
TCAGCAGGAAGAGAGAACGTTGGTGGCATGCTAGTAATCCCCTCTATCATCTCTTCCTTCCTTCCTTCCTTGCTCTTCCTTCTTTCTTTATTCCTTACTTGCTTTCTCCTTACATACAGTCCTTCCTTTCCTTCTTCCTTTCTCGTTCTTGCCTTCTTTCTTTCTCTTTCATCCTTCTTTTCTCTCTCTGCCTTTTTCTTTTTTGCCTCGCCCTGCCCTTCCTTGCCCCCTCTTCTCTTCTCTTTCCATACTTGCTCCTTCTTCTCTTTTTCGCCTTTACCAGAATATTTCCAACGTGTCTGCACCACGTTTGACAAGAAGCACGGGCATGCCCTTTGGCAAGAGCTCGCATTCCTCTTCCCTTCCACCTTCCATCCCTCCGGACAGGGAACAACCTTCCTGCTTTCCTCCACTCTGTGCAAGACAGACAGACTGCCACCTCTCCTTTCCTTCTGGAAGAAGAAAACACTCTTCACCCTCCAGCACTCTCAAGGACCCAGCAAGTAACAGAGCAAGGCCCGTTATCGAGACCACCTGAGGAACTTCAACACACATAAGTCTACGGTCGCATCCAGAGAGTGGTGCTCAACGGCTCAATGTCGCATGGAGATCAGTGACGAGTGGTGTCCCTCACGGACCCCTATGGGGACCAGTACTGTTTCATATCTTCAATAACAACATAGACAGTGGGATCGAGCGAACCCTCAGCAAATTTGCAGGTGACACCATGCTGAGTGGTGCGGTTGACACGCCTGGGGATGGGATGCCATTCAGAGCAACCTGCCCAAGCTTGAGAAGTGGGCCCATGTGAACGTCATGAGGTTCAACAAGGTCAAGTGCAAGGTCCTGCACGTGGGTCGGGGCAACCCCGGATCAATACAGGCTGGGGCATGAAGGGATTGAGAGCAGCCCTCCCGAGAAGGACTTGGGGGTACTGGTGGAGGAAAAAGTGGGCAAGAGCCAGTGTCCTGGTTTCGGCTGGGACAGAGTTAACTTTCTTTTTAGTAGCTGGTACAGTGCTGTGTTTTGGATTTAGTGTGAGAATGATGTTGATAACACTCTGATGTTTTAGTTGTTGCTAAGTAGCGCTTATCTTAAGCCAAGGACTTTTCAGCTTCCTGTGCTCTGCCAGCAAGCAGGTGTGCAAGGAGCTGGGAGGGAGCAGAGCCGGGGCAGCTGACCCGAACTAGCCAAAGGGGTATTCCATACCATGGAACGTCATGCCCAGTATATAAACAGGGGGGCTGGCCGGGAGGCGCGGATCGCGGTTCGGGAACTAACTGAGCATCGGTCAGCGGGTGGTGAGCAATTGCATTGTGCATCACTGATTTTTTTTTCTTTCCCCCCCCTTCTTTTGTTGCATTCCTTTTCATTACTATTATTATTATATTTCATTATTACTATTGTTAGTATTATATTTTACTTTAGTTATTAAACTGTTCTTATCTCAACCCACGAGTTTTACTTTTTTTTTCCTTTGCTTTCCTCCTCCTCACCCCACTGGGAGGGGGAGGGGAAGCGGCTGCGTGGTGCTTAGTTGCTGACTGGGGTTAAACCACGACAGCCAGCAATGTGCGCTCACAGCTCAGAAAGCCAACAGTATCCTCAGCAGCATCAGAAGAAGCGTGGCCAGCAGGCTGAGGGAGGGATTCTGCCCCTCTACTCCGCTCTGGTGAGACCCTACCTGCAGTACTGCATCCAGCTCTGGGGTCCTCAGCACAGGAAAGACATGCACCTGTTGGAGCGCGTCCAGAGGAGGGCCACAAAAATGATCAGAGGGATGGAACACCTCTCCTAGGAGGAAAGGCTGAGAGACTTGGGGTTGTTTAGCCTGGAGAAGAGAAGGCTCTGGGGAGACCTCTTTGGGGCCTTTCAATACTTCAAGGGGGCTTCTAAGAAAGATGGGGACAGACGTTTTAGCAGGGCCTGTTGCGATACATAAGGGGTAATGGTTTTCAACTACAAGAGGGTAGATTCCACTAGATATAAGGATCAAAGTTTTTATGACGAGGGTGGTGAAACACTGGAACAGGTTGCCCAGAGAGGTGGTCGATGCCCCATCCCTGGAAACCTTCAAGGTCAGGCTGGACAGGGCTCTGAGCAACCTGGTCTTCTTGAAGATATCCCTGCTCATTGCAGGGGGGTTGCACTACATGACCTTTAGGGTCCCTTCCAACCAAAACCATTCTATGATTCTGTGATGCTATGATATGACCATGAATATCTCTGCTACATCCGAAAAAGAATCCACCACCTTCTGAAAAACAAGACCAAGCCCCCATACTTGGATGTCTCATGAAAGCAGGCTCCAAACAGTCCAAACAACCCAGGCGAGTCTTCCATTCAGGAACTCAAACCCATCACAGCCCAGCACGACAATCCTCCACGAAGGCCGAAAAAGCACGGGGCAACCACAGCTCCCGAACACTGCTCTTGTACCTCGATGAAGAGCTATTCTTCCTGACTCATTTTCCACCTGCACAATGAATGGCAGCTCTTGCTTCTCCTTTCAGGTAGGCATGCACTGCCAGAACAACGCACCAAGAACCTCCGTACCCAGGAACTTCAGTCCCACAAAATACCTCTCACTCATTAGCATCATCCACCCCTCACACACCCAAACAAAGGCCACAAAGGTAACACCATGGGTTTTTTCATGAGAACATTCCCTGGATTCCCAACACACCCACGCTGAGAAACGCATTGGGGTCCCTCCTCCATCCGTGCTGCTGCCGCCTGCTCACCCTGTGCCTGGAAGCAGCAGGAAAGGAACAAAAACAGGCAGTGATGCTTTGCTGCTCCAAACCTACAGGCATGACAATTCAGGCAACAGTCCGTCGATCCAACATGAAGATACCATGACTAAACAGCAACCAAAGTACAGCTGTCTCTCAAACTCATTCTCTTCAGATATGAGCAACTTACCTGTAGAATCACTGCTTGCTTCTTCAGGAAAAGCAACATTTTCAGGGGTGGGGAATTGGTTCTAAGGGACATTTTCCCCTAATGTTATCAGCTCATACTGGTGAAGCTGGACAGAAAAAAAAGACTCTTGTTCTCCAAAAGCCTTGAAATCCCTGGACAGTGCGCAGTGCTCTCTTATGCGCTTCTATCACGGGGGAAGCAGGAGCAACGCCTGAAAGCTAAGGACATTCTCTCAACATCAGCCTCAGCTCAGGGGACTGGAAAAGCCTCCCCCACACTCATGGCCAACTGCCTGAAACTCTGCCACCCGACAGCAGCTGCCAAATTTCAGCAGTCTGCATCTCATCCACTTTACTGACACACTGCCAATGTGAGAGAAGAAAAAACAAAAAAAGATGGAAGTTTTGGTAAGAGGAGAGAAGAAAACCAAAGGATCCCATTCCCCTGTATTGAAACGCAAGGCTTGCCAACTTCTTGAATAGGGAGAGCACTTCTTCCATTCCCTAGCAAGACTAAGAGCAGAGACATAACCAAGGAGAGGTTCAGAGAAGGCTGGCCAATTTTGATTGACATTTGGAAAAGCTTCTGTTGGACCAACACCATTCCCCATCAAAAACAAGTGATCAAAGGTGTGTATGGCAGACGTCTTCACATCTGGCAGGAAGAGCACAGAGAACACTGAGGCGCAAGGATATGCAGTACTTCAGGAGGTCCTGAGAGGATCCCAGGCAAGCAACCCTGTGCACCGGGCGTCTTCCTGAGTTTTCTACTGGAATCCTCTATCCCAAGCCCTGGGAAATGAGATCTCCAGCTAAGCAGACATTCTCCAGTTCTTCACCAATGACACAGTCCATGACGCATAGCATCTCCATTTCGTCAGGGAAGACTCTTCCCAACTCAAAGTCACCCTCCCCGTGATCAATGCCCACGCCCTACTCCGTGCCACTCGGAGGATCGCTCCAATAGAGTTCCAAAAGATTCTGTGGTTAGAGTTGTGACAGCTCTGATCCCAGTCCACACGGATTTTATTCTTTGAGAGAACCACACCAAATGCCGAAGCGCAAGAACACTCACCGTATCAACTGGGTGGGAGAATTGGTACCACAGAAAACCAGAGCTGGGCTGCTGTGCAGGAGTTGGCCTGTACTTGCGCATGTCTCAGTTAAGCATGACAAGGGGACACACCACCTCTACCGAGGCCATCTGTGCAAGTGCACAAGTACAGGGCATCAAGCACACAAAGATTACGCCCACCCCTCATCACATCCGCTTACAAATCCCGCCTGACGAGGAGCAAGGAACCATCACGGCAACATCAACGGATGGGGAAGCTACTATGGATGCCCACCACTACACAAGGACAGCACGTTGAAGCGCTACCCTCCCACAACACCTTTCTCAAAACAAGCGGGAAATGGTTCATCAGACAACGTTCACCAGTCTGCCTCTCATCTCCTCTTACCAACACATTGCCTACGGCAATCGGGCAGCAGCACAAACGACTCTCTCTGGTGGGAGATCTTCATAACCTCAAAGGACACTGTGGGCATTTCAATACCATGTGACTATCTCAAGATCCAGAAGGCCTCCAACTCCAGACCCTTGCAGCATGGCAAAGGATCCTGCGAAAGAACACTCTGTGCCCATCTTGCCTCAGGCTTTCCTCTAGGCATCCGTCATTCCCCAGCCTGCAACATGCGTTCTCAAGACAAGCACATCATCTCCCATTCTTGTCTGAAGACATGGCCCATGGTCTTCTCAAGCGTTTCCACTTCCCTCAGACAAGCTCAAGGTCACCCTTCACATCAGCAGATGCCCAGGCCCTACTCAGTGCCACTGCTACCTTCACCTCCATGAACATGCCACACTTTCCTTTCAGTCTGGCTTTTGTGGACCCTTCCATCAATGAGAGCACCACAGAAAACCAACACATTGCCAATGTGAGAGAAGAAAAACAAAAGCATGGGAGGTTTTGGTAAGAGGGAGAAGAAAACCAAAGGATCCCAGTCCACTGCATTGCAACACAAGCTTTGCCAACATCTCGAACAGAGAGGACTTCTTCTCTCTCTAGCAACACTAAGACCAGAGAAATGACACATGGGAGGTTCAGTGAAGGCTCGCACCATGATCCAAATTTGGAAAAGCTTTTCTTTGACCAACACCGTTCTACATCAAAAACAACTGATTAAAAGCGCATATGGCAGCTATCTTCACAAGCAGTAATACCATGGAGAACAACAGTTCTCACAATGCACCTTTACAAATCCTGCCTGAGGAGGACCAATGAACCATCATGGCAATATCAATGCCTGTGGAAGCTGCTACAGATGCCCACCACTACACAAGGACAGCACATTCAAGTGCTACCCTCCCACAACACCTTTCCCAGAACAACAGGGAAAAGGTTCATCAGACAATATTCAGCTCTAATGGCAATGGCATTGCTTTCATGCTGTGAGAGAACAACCCAACCGTTGAGGAGCACAGCACTCTAATGGATGATATCTACTCAGTTGCACAATTTGATATGGGTTTCGGGTTTTTATTTGTTTGTTTCTTTTTTAATCAAACTGAAGGTTTCTGAGCCTTTTGTACAGTTGTCCCTGCTGATGCAAATATTGAAAGAACACAAAACAGGCCCGTGTGCATCACGCTGCTTTTCTGGCCAGGAACGTAACTCTTCTTTTTTGTCTCCTTTACCAAAATTCTTTCCAAATGACTACACCACGCTTGACATGAAGCACAGGCACACCCTTTGGTAAGAGCTCGCATTCCTCTTCCCTTCCACCTTCCATCCCTCCAGACAAGTTACAACTTTCCTGTTTCCTCCAGTCTATGCAAGACACACAGACTGCCCCTCCACCTCCACATCCCTCCCCTTCTCAAAGAACACCACACTCTTCAGCCTCCACTCCTCACAAGGACCCAGCAAATAACACAGCAAGGCAATCATATGGCAAAGAACACCTCTCTACATCACAACGAATCCACCACCCTCTGTAACACAACACCAAGCCCCAGCTACTTCCACATCCCTGCAAACAGGCTCCAATGAGTCCAGACAATGCATGGGAGGTTTTCTCTTTGGCAACTCAAACCCATCACAGCCTGCAATGCCAACCCTCCAGGAAGGCTGAAAAAGCATGGGGCAACCACAGCTCCTGAGCACTCTTCATATACCTTGATGAAGAGCTATTCTTCCTGACTCTTTTTCCACCTGCACGCTGAATGGCCAGCTCTTGCTTCTCCTTTCAGGTAGGCATGCTCTGCCAGAACAACGCACCAAGAACCTTGTTACCCAAGGGATTTAGGCCCCATGCAATACCTCTCCTTCATTAGCATCATCCACCCATCACACACCCAAACAAAAGACATGAAGGAAACACCATGACTCTTTCACTTAGAACATCTCCTTGATGCCCAACACATCCATTCCATCAAATGGATTGGGGTCCCTCCCCATATCTCCTTGCTGCTGCCTGCTCACACTCTGCCTGGGAGCAGCAGGAAAGGAACGAGAGCAGGCAGCGGTGCTTTGCTGCTCCAAACCTAAAGGCATTATAATCCAGGCAACATTCGGTCAATCCAACATAAAGATACCACGACCGAACAGGAACAAAAGTACAGCTGTCTCTCAAACACATCCACTTTAGGTGGCAGCGACTTCCTTCCAGCATCACTGCTTGCTTCTTCAGAAAAGACACATTTTCAGGGGAGGGGAACTGGTGAAAAAGAACATAGGAAATGAAAAAGAACATATGGAGGGCTGCAAAGCCACTCACTGCCTCGCAGAATCTTCCCAGATGCGTCAACTTCACCCTGAATGCTTTTGCCTTTTCACAAATCTCAGATGGAAACACCACAGAGCTGCACGTAAGAACGGAGTTCTTCAGGATTCTGTGATTAGAGCTGTGACAGCTCTGACCCCAGTCCACAGGGGTTTTTTTCTTTCAGAAAAACACACCAAATGCTGAAGCGCAAGCGGTCTCACGATGTCAACTGGGTGAGAGAATTGCTACGATGGAAAAACAGAGCTGCGTTCCTGTGCAGGGTTTGGTGTGTACATGCACATATCTGAAGGAGTTAATAATGACAAGACGACACACCATCTCCTCCACGGCCACGTCTGCAAGTGCACAAGTAAGGGAAGTCAAGTGCACAAAGATTACACCGACCTCCTCATGTGCCCTTACAAATCCTGCCTGAGGAGGTTGCCATGATGGCAACACGAATAGCTGGGTTGGCAAGACTGAAGCACTGTCCTCCCACATCTTCTTCCCAAAACACCAGGGAAAATATTCATCAGTCTGCATGTCACCCCTCTTACCAGCACATTGCCTTCGGCAGGCAGGCAGCAGCACAAGGGTCGGCCTCTGGTGCAAGGTACTCATAACCTCAAAAGACATCGTGGGCATTTCAGTACCACACACTGTCTCAAGATCCAGAAGCCTCCAACTCCAGACCCTTGGGAGCCTGTGAAAGGATCCTGGGCAAGAACACTTCGTGTCCATCCTGCCTCAGGCTTTCCTCTAGGCATCCTCCATTCCCTACTCCGAGACATGCATTCTCAAGACAAGCACATCATCTCCCATTGCTGTCTTCTCATGACATGGCCCATGGTCTTCCCAAGGATTTTCAGTTCCCTCACACAAGTCCTCCCACTGCTCGAGGTCACCCTTCACATTAGCAATGCCCAAGCCCTACTCAGTGCCACTGCCACATTCACCTCCATGAACATGCCACAGTTTCCTTTCCCACCTCAAGCTTGCAGACCCTTCCCAGCAATGACACCACCAGAAAAATCACACAGATGGTGTCATATACATGGTGTCGGCAGGCTCTCTGCTCCTGAACCATCATGTTTTGCAATGTTTCAGCTATCTCAGAAGGAAATGTTGCAGACCTCGGAGCATTACTCTTTCTAAACATGATGTCGGGACACCTCTAATGGCAAGGGCATTGATTTCATGCTGTGACAGAACAAACCAACCGTTGATGACCACCCCACTCCAATGGATGGTATTGACTGTGTAGGAGAATTTGCTTTGGGTTTTGGTTTGGTGGGTTTATTGGGGGGGGGGGGGGTGTTGTTTTGCTTGTTTGTTTGCTTTTCCGAAAAGAAGATTTCCAGGGCTTCTGTAAGCGTGTGGCTGCTGATGCAAATATTGAAAGAACATCAAAACAGGCCAGCATACGTCACGCCACTTCTCTGGCCACAAACGAGAGACCAAACCTGGGGACGCTGGAAACTGGAAAATAAAATGAAAAGTCCCGTTTCTGACACCTACCTTGCGTCACACTCCTCTCCCTGAACACTTTATTCTACCAAGTAGAGTGACAACATACTTGGAAAAACAACAGAGGAAAAGTCCACAAAGCCTTCCCCACTTTCTTAATGACTCTGGTGGGAGAATCAAAAGGGAGAAATTACTCCACGGGGAGAGAAAACCCTGAAGCCTCAATTGTCACCTCGCATCACGGCTCTTGCAGGGGACAATCACACAGGAGGAGGACAGACTTTTCCACAAGAAAACTTTCCACATCTCATACCAGCACAATCAGCACTCTGCAACGCGAATAAGGCACCAAATAGCGCCTGGGGCACTGTCACCATCACAGCCTGCCTGTCTTGCACTCCTTCAGCAAGCTCGCGTGCAAACGCTACACACCCCAAGCAAGAGCGTCTCGAAAGCTGATGTCGTGGCACCTCTCATCGCAGCGGCAGCGATTTTACTCTACGGGAGAACAGCTCACACCCACAGCAGCAAACCTCAGCTGCCGACGGTAACCGCCGCGGGCTGCGGCAGTACCGCTAGTTTCCCCCCACAGCGAGAGCCGAGGGGCTCCGGCAAGGACGCGGAGCAGATGCAAAGGTGCCGTGAACACCCTTGAGCACCCGCCAAGCACCCACCGCCCGCAGGCCCCGCGGGCTGAGCCCGCCTCCCACCAGCGCCTGCCCAGGCGGCGGGCCAGAACGAAGACCGCGAAGAAGGGCGGAGGGAGACCGAGAAGAAGGGCGAAGGGGCGAGAGGCCAGAAAGGGAGGGCCACTGACCGTGTCCAGGAGAGCGGGCGGCTCCGGCTGCGTCTCCTTCGCCGCGGGGCCGGGCGGCGGCGGGAAGTTGGGGCTGAAAACCATCAGGTCGCTCTTGCCCGCGCCGTCCGCCACGCACAGGCTCCGGCTCTGGCGCTGCGAGTACGACCAGCTCCCCACTTCGCTGGCGCACACCAGCGTCGCCGGCCCGGGCCCCGACACCACGGCCGCCCGCGGCGACCACCGCGACGCCCCGTACAGCACCACCGCCAGCACGAACACGCTCGACACCGCGCAGATGGCCACCACCAGCCACACGTTCGTCGCCGACCGACGCCGCGCCGCCGCCGCGCCGCCCTCCGCGCCCGCCGCCGGCCGCAGCCCCGCTCCCGACGACGACGACGACGACGACGAGCCCGCGGCCGCCAGCGCCGCCTCGGCGCCCTCCACCAGCGACACGCTCAGCGTGGCCGTGGCCGAGCGCGCCGGCTCCCCGTGGTCCCGCACCACGATCACCAGCCTCTGCCGCGGGCCGTCCGCCTCCTCCAGCGCCCGCGCCGTGCTCACCTCGCCGCTGTACAGCCCCACGCGGAACGGGCCCTTCCCCCGCGGCTCCCACAGCTCGTAGCGCAGCCACGCGTTGTAGCCCGAGTCCGCGTCCACCGCCCGGATCTTCGCCACCACCTGCCCCGCCGGCGCCCCCACGCCGCCCACGCCCACAGCGCCCCCGAGACCGGACCCGACGACGACCAGCCCGACGCCCCGGGCCCCGGCCCGACGCCCGGCGCCGGCAGCAGCGCCGGCGCGTTGTCGTTCTCGTCCACCACGAAGAGCTGCACCGTGGCGTTGCCGCACAGCGGCGGCTCCCCCGCGTCCACCGCCCGCACCTCGAACTCCAGCACCTGCACCTCCTCGTAGTCCAACGGACGCAGCGCCCACACGCGCCCGCTCTCCGCGTCCACCGACACGTAGCTCGACGCCGCCCGCCACCCCCCGCCCGCCCCCGCGCCCCCGCCCACGCCCTCCGCCACCGAGTACCTCACGCGCCCGTTCCCCGCCTCGTCCGCGTCCCGCGCCCACAGCCGCGCCAGCTCCGCGCCCGCCGCGTTGTTCTCCCGCGCCAGCACCGTGTACACGGCCTGCGCGAACGCCGGCGCGTTGTCGTTCACGTCCGACACCGGCACCCGCACCCGCGGCTGCCGCGCAGCGGCGGCGCCCCGCCGTCCTCCGCCCGCACCTCCACCTCGTACTCCGACACCCGCTCCCGGTCCAGCGCCTCCCGCAGCACCAGCGAGTACGAGCCCGCGAACCTCGCCACCAGCCCGAACGGCGCCGGCGGCCACACCGCGCACCGCACCCGCCCGTTCGCCCCCGAGTCCCGGTCCGACACGCTCAGCAGCGCCACCACCGTCCCCACCGACGCGTCCTCCGGCACCGGCACCGACAGCGACGTCACCCACACCTCCGGCGCGTTGTCGTTCACGTCCACCACCTCCACCACCACTTGCAGTGACCCGACAGCGGGGCGTCCCCTTATCTTTCGCCTTAACGTGCAGGTCGTAGAAAGTATCTGTCTCAAGTCCAGGGCGCCCGTCAGTCTGATCTCCCCGCTGTTCGTATCGATGCTGAATACATCTGAGGCCGAGGGAGGAACAAAAGTATCAATTTCGTAAATCACTTCTCCATATATTCCCAAGTCCGTATCTGTTGCGCTCACCCGAGCTACCAGCGTCCCCTCTAAGGCGTCTTCGGGCAAAACAACGTTGTACACCGACTGGTTGAACTGGGGCGCGTTGTCGTTCACGTCCAGCACCGAGATCACCAGCTCCATCGTGCCCGTCAGCGACGGCCGGCCCCCGTCACTCGCCGTCAACACCAACCGGTGCACAGGCATCGTCTCGCGGTCCAGAGATTTCGCGAGCACCAGAAACAGAGATTTACTGCGCGAGTTATTTTCTTCCTCTACTCTGAAATGCTCGCTGGGGCTGAGTGTATAGGAGAGCTGCGCGTTGGCTCCGATGTCTGCATCCGACGCGCCCTCCAGCGGGAACCGAGAGCCGGGAGGGGGTTTCCGCGATGCTGAGGTTTTTCCGGGCGGCGGGGAAGAGCGGGCGTTGTCGTTGATGTCGGTGACCTCCAGCTCCACGTGGAAGACGCGCAGCGGCCGCTCCACCAGCACCTCCAGCCGCAGGGCGCACGGCGCGCTCTTCCCGCACAGCTCCTCCCGGTCCAGCCGCGAGCTCACCACCAGCGCCCCGCTCGCCCCGCTCACCTCCACGCTCGCCCGCCGGCCCTGCGCCACCAGCCGCAGCCGCCAAGCCTCCGCCTCGCCCGCCTCCAGGCCCAGGTCCTGCGCCAGCCGGCCCACCACCGTCCCGGCCTTCGCTTCCTCCGGCACCGAGTACCGCACCTGCCCGACGCCCAACGCCCACCCCGCCTGCAGCAACAGCACCCGCACCACCGCACCCCAACACACGCCCATCGCTGCCGCCGCCGCCGCCGCACCCGCCCGGGCCCCGCACGGCTCCCCGCCGCCGCCCGGACGCACCGCCTCTCCTGCCCGCCCCGCGCCGCCCCCCGCGCTCACAGCCGGGCTCTCCGCCGCACCGGCGCGGAGCCGCCTCGCCGCTCCGCCGCCGTTTCTGAGCCTGCAGCGACACCCTGTGCTGCTCCGCCGCCTCACACGCTCCCCACCAGCGCCGCGCCGCCGGCCCCGCGCCGCTCATCTCCTCTCTCCTCTCTCCCTGCCCTTCGCCTCTTCCTTTCGCTTCTTTTTCTTGGTTTCTGTATTTTCTTTTCCCTTGCTTGTTTGCTCTTTCCTTCTTCCTTTCTCTTTCTTCTTTGCTCCTTCTTCCTCTTTTCATTCCGTTCTCTCGTTCTTCCTTTCTTTCCTACTATTTTCTTCTCTTTCTTCTCCCTTCTCTTCCCTGATTCTCTTTCCTCTGTCTTCTCTTTCCAAATTCTTTCTGCTTTCTTCTCTTTCCTCCTTCTCTTCCTTCTTGCCGTGCCCTATTCTTTCCTCCCCTTTCCCTTCCCTTTAAATCCTTCTCGCTTCTTTACCCCTGCTCGCAGCTCGCCAGTCGCCTCCGGCGCCGCGGCGGACACCCTCAAAGACGGAGCCATCAGCGCTAATTGCGGGCCATCAGCGCCGGAGCGCGGTACTCTAACCAAGCCGAAGGCTCTTAGGGATCAGCTCCCTTCAGCGGCTACAGCTAAGCTCCGTGTGTTTTCGTAATCTCGTCTATCGTTCGTTCGTTCGTTCGTTCGTTCCTTCCTTCCTTCCTTCCTTCCCTCCTTTCTTCCTTCCTTTCTCTCCCTCACCACCTTTCTGTGAACAGTGATAGCGTCCGTGCATGCTAGTAAACTCATTTATCCTTTCTTCTTTTCTTGATCTTCTTTCTCTCTATTGCTCGCTTTCTTCTTGTTTGCTTTTCTTTTCTCTGTTGTTTCTTCCTTCCTTCTTTCCTTCTCTGCTTTCTCCTCTTTCTCCTCCTCCTCTCTTCCCTGTCCTGCTCTCCCCTTCTCTTCTTCTTCCCTCTTTGCCTCTTCCATGTCTCCTTTACCAACAGCTTCTCTATATGACTACGTCACCCTCGCCATGGAGCACGGACATGCCCTCTGCCAAGAGCTCTCATTCCTCTTCCTCAACACTTTTCATCAAGCCTTGCACAGTGTCTCTGAGTAGTGAGGATGCTGAAGTCCTCACCTCCATTCACCACGTAGAGATAACATCAGTGCATCCTGGTAATCTCCTCTGTCTGTCCGTCCGTCCATCCGTCCGTCCTTCCTTCCTCATCCTTCTGTCTTGCTTCCTTGCTTGCTTTTTCCTTGCATACAGTCCTCTTTTCCCATCTTCCTTGCTCTTTCTTTCCTTCTCCTTTTCTTTCCTCCTTCCTTTCTCGTTCCTTTCTCCTCCTTTTCTTTCATCTCTTCCTTTCTCTTCCTTTCACCTTTTTCCTCTTTCCTCCTTTTCTTCGCTTCCTTTTTCTTTTTGCCCTCGCCCTACCCTATCCTTGACTCCCCTTCTCTTCTGATTCCAGCCTCCTCTCTTCTTTTCCACCTTTAACAAAACATTTTCTACACCACGCTCCACATGAAGCATGGACATGCCCTTTGGCAAGAGCTCGCATTCCTCTTCCCTTCCACCTTCCATCCCTCCAGACAAGTTACAACTTTCCTCCTTTCCTCCAGTCTATGCAAGACACACAGACTGCCCCTCCACCTCCACCTCCCTCCCCTTCTCAAAGAACACCACACTCTTCAGCCTCCACTCCTCGCAAGGACCCAGCAAATAACACAGCAAGGCAATCATATGGCAAAGAACACCTCTGCTACATCACAACGAATCCACCACCCTCTGTAACACAACACCAAGCCCCAGCTACTTCCACATCCCTGCAAGCAGGCTCCAAAACTCCAAACAACCCAGGGGGTCTTTCTTTAGGGAAATCAAACCCATCACAGCCAAGCACGATGATCCTGCAAGAAGGCTGAAAAAGCATGGGGCAACAAGCTCCCGAGCACTCTTCATGTATCTCAATGAGGAGCTATTCCTCTGGCCTCCTTTTCCACCTGCACACTGAATGGCAAACTCGTGCTTTCCCTTTCAGGGAGGCATGCACTGCCAGAACAACACAGGGCCATTAGTTCCCACGGAATACCTCCCACTCATTAGCAACACAGGGCCATTAGTTCCCACGGAATACTCCCACTCATTAGCATCATCCACCCCTCACACACCCAAACAAAAGCCACAAGAGTAACACCACGGCATGTTCACTCAGAACATCCCCTTGGCTCCCAACACATCCACTCCATCAAATGGATTGCGGTCCCTCCTCCATCCGTGCTTGCTGCCGCCTGCTCACCCTGTGCCTGGGAGCAGCAGCAAAGAACGAGAGCAGGCAGTGGTGCTTTGCTGCTCCAAACCTACAGGCATTACAATCCAGGCAACATTTGCTCGATCCAACATGAAGATACCACAACTAAACAGGAACAAAAGTACACCCGTCTCTCAAAACATCTCGTCTTTATGTACAAGACACATGTGAAGAAAACATCCACTTCAGGTGGGAGTGACTTACCTGTAGCATCACTGGTTGCTGCTTCTGAAAAGAAACATTTTCAGGACAGGACATTTGGGTTTAAAGGATATTTTCCCTTAACATTATCAGAGATTTCTGAGGTTGTTGGACAGAAAAAGAAATGACTCATGTTCTGCCAAAATGTTGAAACCATTGTACAGTCTGCTCCTTGAGCTCTGACCGGCTTGGTGCCGTGGCCACTTCCCTGGGGAGCCTGTTCCAGTGACTGACCACCCTCTCAGTCAAGAACCTTTTCCTAATGTCCAACCTGAACTTCCCCTGATGCAGCTTCCTACCTTTTCCTCATGGCCTATCGCTGGTGACCAGAGAGAGGAGATCAGCACCTCCCCCTCCCCTGCCCCCTCGAGGAAGTTGTAGACTGCGATGAGGTCACCCCTCAGCCTTCTCTTCTCCAAGCTGAACAAACCAAGTGACCTCAGCTGCTCCTCATAAGTCTTGCCCTCGACACCTTTCACCATCTTGGTCACCCTCCTTGGGACACACTCTGATAGTTTGATGTCCTTCTTCTAGGGAGGCGCCAAAACCGCACACAGAACTCGAGATGGGGCGGCACCAGTGCAGTGTAGAGTGGGACAATCACCTCCCTCAACCGGCTAGCCATGCTGGGCTTCATGCACCCCAGCACACGGCTGGCCCTTTTGGCTGCCAGGGCACACTCTTGACTCCTATTCAACTTGCCATCCACCCAAACCCCCACGTCTCGTTCCGCAGGGCTGCTCGCCACCCTCTTGTCCCCCAATTTGTACCTATAACCAGGATTACCCTGTCCCAGGGGCAGAACCCGGCACTTGCTCTTGTTACATTCCATACGGTTGGGGATTGCCCAGCTCTCCAGCCTATCCAGATCTCTCTCTAAGGCCTCCCTGACTGGCCGCCAGCCTGATGTAACCCCATTGACTCTGACTCTTTGACCCCAACCCATCAGCCAACTGCTCACCCAATGTATTAGGGACTTCTCTTATGACAAGCATTATGACAGCTGTATGAGGGACATTTTATCCAGAAGGATACTGTGAGAGACGGTTTCAAAAGCTTTGCTAAAATCCAAAAAACCCCACATCTACTGGCTTCCCTTGGGCAACTAGATGGGTGACCTTCTCATAAAAGGAAATTAACTTACTTAAACAGGACTTTCCCCTCGTGAACCCGTGCTGGCTACGACCAATGACTGCAGTCTCTCTCAAGTGTTTTTCAATAACTCCCAGAACAACCTTCTCCATAATTTTTCCAGGCACTGAAGGGAGGCTGACAGGCCTGTCATTACCAGGCTCTTCCTTCTTACCCTTCCTGAAAATTGGGACAACTTTTGCTGGCTTCCACTCAACTGGGACCTCTCCAGACTTCCAAGACCGTTGAAAAATAATGGAAAGAAGTCCCGCCATAACATCGGCCAGCTCCTTCAGTACCCTGGGATGAATCCCATTGGCCTCCATAGACTTATGTGCCTCCAGCTGGAGCAGCAAGTCTCAAACAAGTTCAGAGTTGGCTGGGAGCTTAGCATTCCCCAGTCAAGGTCTTCCAACACAGGGCTCTGGGGGTCCCAGGGCCCATCATCGGTGTGAAAGACAGAGGCAAAGAAGGCATTAAACATCTCTGCTTTCTCTACACCCCTATTTGTGAGGTGGTCGACCTCATCAAGTAACGGACCGATGTTATCTCTGATCCTTCTTTGGTTGTTAACATATTTTACGAAGCCCTTTTTGTTGTCCTTCACACTGCTGGCCAGCTTGAACTCTACTTGAGCCTTGGCCACGTGAATTTTCTCCCTACAGTGGCAAACAGCAGCTCTGTAGTCCTTCCCTGTCACCATCCTTCCTTTCAATGTCCGCACACTTTCCTCTTCTGCCTAAGTTCTAGAGGATCCTGCTCAGCCAAGCCAGCCTTCTGCCCCGCTTGCTTGACTCCGACGCTTTCGAATTGCCTGCTCCTGCGCTCTTAAGAGATGGCTCTTAAAAAGGGACCAGCATTCATGGACCCCACTACCTTCAAGAGCACATTCTCAGGGGACCTTACTAACTAGTTCCTTCAGCAGCCCCAGCTCTGCTCTCCCCATATCCAGCGTCAAAGTTTTGCTGGCAGTTTTTCTCCTACTGACAATGATTTGAAACTCAACTACTTCATGGTCCATGTGACCCACACAGCCACCAAGCACCTCTTCACCCAGGAGTCCCTCTCTCTTTACAAACAACACATCCAGGAGGGCACCTTTGCTTCTCGGCTCCCTTAGTACCTGCACCAAGAAGTTATCTTCAACATCCTGCAGGATTTTCCTGGACCTGTTTGGGTCTGCTGTATGATATTCCCAGTTGACGTCTGGGAAGTTAAAATTGCCCATAAGGACAAGGGCAGCTGATCGAGAGACATCCCTTCATTCCTTGTAGTTTAATTCATCAGTGTGGTCATCCTGGCTGGGTGGTCGATAGTAGACTCCCACAACAACAGCCGCTTTATTTGCTTTTCCCTTAATCCTTACCCAGAGGCTCTCGACCCTGTCGTCGCCAACTGCAAGCCATACAATCCAACCCCTCCCTTATATACAGCACCACCCGCCCGCCTCACCTGCCCTGCCTAGCCCTCCACAAGAGCCTAGAACCGGCCATCACGCCACACCAGTCACAGGACTCTTCCCACCAGCTTTCGCTTAGGCCAATGACGTCGTAGCTCTGGGACTGGGCCAAAGCTTCTAGCTCCTCTCCTTTATTCCTCATGCTCCACGCATTAGCATAGAGACATTTCAAATGTGTTCCAGTCTACTCAGCACATCGTGGAGCATGCTGAAGGACCTTGCTAGCACACCGTCCCTCACACGCTGGTGTGCCGCCCCAGGGCTTATCACTAGCGAGCCTCGTTTTATCCCCTTCCCCTTCAAATCTACTTTAAAGCTCTTTCCAATAAGCCCTGCCTAACTGGGTTTTTTAACAACATCAACGGCTCTGAAGCTGCTACAGAATGCCCACCACTACACAAGGACAGCACATTCAAGTGCTACCCTCCCACAACACCTTTCCCAAAAACAACAGGAAAAGGTTCATCAGACAGATTCAGCACTCTGCATCTCACCAGCTCTTACCAACACATTTCCTACGTCACTCAGGCAGCAGCACAAGGGTCTCTCCCTGCTGAGATACATTCACAACCTCAAAAGAATCCCATTCCACTGCATTGAAAGGCAAGAAGGAATGACTGGGCACAAGGCTATGCAGAACTTCTGGAGCTCCTGACAGGATTCCGGCCAAGTAGCACTCTCTGCCACAGCTCTTCTTGAGGTTTTTCAACTGGCATCCTCTTTCCCGTGCCCTGGGAAGCAGGATCTCCAGCTAAGCGGACATGCTCCACCTCTTCCCCAATGACACAGTCTGTGTTCTGACCCACATCTCCATTTCCTCAGGCAAGACTCTTCCCCGCTTCAAGGTCACCCTCCCCATGATGGATCCCTCCAATGGAAGTCATGCCCTTCTGTGACAGAAGGCCTCCAACTCCAGACCCTTGGGAGCCTGCAAAAGGATCCTGGGCAAGAACACTTCATGCCCATCCTGCCTCAGGCTTTCCTCTAGGCATCCTCCATTCCCCACTCCGACACATGCGTTCTCAAGACAAGCACATCATCTCCCATTGCTGTCTTCTCATGACATGGCCCATGGTCTTCCCTAGGATTTCCAGTTCCCACAGACAAGTCCTCCCACTGCTCACAATCACTCGTCACAGCAAGAAACAGCCAGGCCCTACTCATGCCACGTCCAACATTCACCTCTGCAACATGCCACAGTTTCCTTTCCCACCTCAAGCTTGCAGACCCTTCCATCAATGACACCACCATAAAAATCACACAGATGGTATCATATACACGGTGTCCCACACGCTCTCTGCTGCTGACCTGTCATGTTTGGCAAGGCTTCAGCTATCTCAGATGGAAATGTGGCAGAGCTGGGAGCAATACTCACACAAAGAAAACACCATGACTCTTTCACTTAGAACATCTCCTTGATGCCCAACACATCCATTCCATCAAATGGATTGGGGTCCCTCCCCCATATCTCCTTGCTGCTGCCTGCTCACACTCTGCCTGGAAGCAGCAGGAAAGGAACGAGAGCAGGCAGCGGTGCTTTGCTGCTCCAAACCTAAAGGCATTATAATCCAGGCAACATCCGTCAATCCAACATAAAGATACCACGACCGAACAGGAACAAAAGTACAGCTGTCTCTCAAACACATCCACTTAGGTGGCAGCGACTTCCCTCTAGCATCGCTGCTTGCTTCTTCAGAAAAGACACATTTTCAGGGAGGGGAATTGGTGAAAAAGAACATAGGAAATGAAAAAGAACATATGGAGGGCTGCAAAGCCACTCACTGCTCGCAGAATCTTCCCAGATGCGTCAACTTCACCCTGAATGCTTTTGCCTTTTCACAAATCTCAGATGGAAACACCACAGAGCTGCACGTAAGAACGGAGTTCTTCAGGATTCTGTGATTAGAGCTGTGACAGCTCTGA
Source organism: Gymnogyps californianus (assembly GCF_018139145.2). Taxonomy (NCBI): domain Eukaryota; kingdom Metazoa; phylum Chordata; class Aves; order Accipitriformes; family Cathartidae; genus Gymnogyps; species Gymnogyps californianus. The sequence continues at coordinate 6,869 of NW_026114206.1, read as the reverse complement.
TCCCAGTCCACAGGGGTTTTTTCTTTCAGAAAAACACACCAAATGCTGAAGCGCAAGCGGTCTCACGATGTCAACTGGGTGAGAGAATTGCTACGATGGAAAAACAGAGCTGTGTTCCTGTGCAGGGTTTGGTGTGTACGTGCACATATCTGAAGGAGTTAATAATGACAAGACGACACACCATCTCCTCCATGGCCACCTCTGCAAGTGCACAAGTAGGGGAAGCTGAGCGCACAAAGATTAAACCCACTCATGTCCCAAATCCTGCCTGAGGAGGTTGCGTGATGGCAACACCAACAGCTGTGCAAGCTCCTGTAGATGCCCACCACTCCACAAGGACAGCACACTGAAGCACTATCCTCCCACAACATCTTTCCCAAAACACCAGGGAAAATATTCATCACTCTGCATGTCACCCCCTCTTACCAGCACATTGCCTTCGGCAGGCAGGCAGCAGCACAAGGGTCGGCCTCTGGTGCAAGGTACTCATAACCTCAACAGACATCGTGGGCATTTCAGTACCACACACTGTCTCAAGATCCAGAAGCCTCCAACTCCAGACCCTCGCAGCATGGGAAAGGATCCTGGGCAAGAACACTTCGTGTCCATCCTGCCTCAGGCTTTCCTCTAGGCATCCTCCATTCCCCACTCTGGGACATGCATTCTCAAGACAAGCACATCATCTCCCATTGCTGTCTTCTCATGACATGGCCCATGGTCTTCCCAACGATTTCAATTCAGACAAGTCTTTCCACTGCTCAAGGTCACCCTTCACATGAGCAGATGCCCAGGCCCTACTCGGTGCCACTGCCACATCCCTCTGCGACATGCCACTATTTCCTTTCCACCTCAGGCTCACTCCAGCATTTCCAGACCCTTCCCCTGCTTGTAGCGATGGCTGTCAGGGTAGCTCAATGGCAGTGTGGCATTGATTTCCTTCTGTGAGAGAACAAAACCGAATGCCGACGAGCACAGCACTGTAATGGATGATACCTAATGCATAGGACAATGTGGGTTTTTTTAAGAGAAGGTTTCCAAGCTTTCTATAAGGCTCTCAATGCTTGATCCAAAATTGAAAGACTAGCAAAACAGGCCAGCCTACGTCACACCAACGTCACTTCTCCAGACAGGAACGGAAGTCTCCGATAGCACGATTTGCGGCGTGGAAAAGAAAAAAGAAATTCCCGTTCTCACACCTACCTTGCGTCACACTCCTCTCCCTGAACACTTTATTCTACCAAGTAGAGTGACAACATTACTTGGAAAACAACAGAGGAAAAGTCCGCAAAGCCTTCCCCACTTTCTTAATGACTCTGGTGGGAGAATCAAAAGGGAGAGATTACTCCACGGGGAGAGAAAGCCTGAAGCCTCAATTGTCACCTCGCATCACGGCTCTTGCAGGGGACAATCACACAGGAGGAGGACAGACTTTTCACAAGAAAACTTTCCACATCTCATACCAGCACAATCAGCACTCTGCAACGCGAATAGGCACCAAATAGCGCCTGGGGCACGTCACCATCACAGCCTGCCTGTCTTGCACTCCTTCAGCAAGCTCGCGTGCAAACGCTACACACCCCCAAGCAAGAGCGTCTCGAAAGCTGATGTCGTGGCACCTCTCATCGCAGTCGGGCAAGCGATTTTACTCTACGGAAAGAAACAGCTCACACCCACAGCAGCAAACCTCAGCTGCCGACGGTAACCGCCGCGGGCTGCGGCAGTACCGCTAGTTTCCCCCCACAGCGAGAGCCGAGGGGCTCCGGCAAGGACGCGGAGGCAGATGCAAAGGTGCCGTGAACACCCTTGAGCACCCGCCAAGCACCCACCGCCCGCAGGCCCCGCGGGCTGAGCCCGCCTCCCACCAGCGCCTGCCCAGGCGGCGGCCAGAACGAAGACCGCGAAGAGGCGGAGGAGACCGAGAAGAAGGGCGAAGGGGCGAGAGCCAGAAAGGAGGGCCACTGACCGTGTCCAGGAGAGCGGGCGGCTCCGCTGCGTCTCCTTCGCCGCGGGGCCGGGCGGCGGCGCGGAAGTTGGGCTGAAAACCATCAGGTCGCTCTTGCCCGCGCCGTCCGCCACGCACAGGCTCCGGCTCTGCGCTGCGAGTACGACCAGCTCCCCACTTCGCTGGCGCACACCAGCCGTCGCCGGCCCGGGCCCCGACACCACGGCCGCCCGCGGCGACCACCGCGACGCCCCGTACAGCACCACCGCCAGCCACGAACACGCTCGACACCGCGCAGATGGCCACCACCAGCCACACGTTCGTCGCCGACGCCGACGCCGCAGCCGCCGCCGCGCCGCCCTCCGCGCCCGCCGCCGGCCGCAGCCCCGCTCCCGACGACGACGACGACGACGACGACGACGACGACGAGCCCGCGGCCGCCAGCGCCGCCTCGGCGCCCTCCACCAGCGACACGCTCAGCGTGGCCGTGGGCCGAGCGCGCCGGCTCCCCGTGTCCGCACCACGATCACCAGCCTCTGCCGCGGCCGTCCGCCTCCTCCAGCGCCCGCGCCGGTGCTCACCTCGCCGCTGTACAGCCCCACGCGGAACGGGCCCTTCCCCCGCGGCTCCCACAGCTCGTAGCGCAGCCACGCGTTGTAGCCCGAGTCCGCGGTCCACCGCCCGGATCTTCGCCACCACCTGCCCCGCCGGCGCCCCCCACGCCGCCCACGCCCACAGCGCCCCCGAGACCGGACCCGACGACGACCAGCCCGACGCCCGGGCCCCGGCCCGACGCCCGGCGCCAGCGCAGCAGCGCCGGCGCGTTGTCGTTCTCGCTCCACCACGAAGAGCTGCACCGTGGCGTTGCCGCACAGCGGCGGCTCCCCCGCGTCCACCGCCCGCACTCACGAACTCCAGCACCTGCACCTCCTCGTAGTCCAACGGACGCAGCGCCCACACGCGCCCGCTCTCCGCGTCCACCGACACGTAGCTCGACGCCGCCGCCACCCCCCGCCCGCCCCCGCGTCCCCCGCCCACGCCCTCCGCCACCGAGTACCTCACGCGCCCGTTCCCCGCCTCGTCCGCGTCCGCGCCCACAGCCGCGCCAGCTCCGCGCCCGCCGCGTTGTTCTCCCGCGCCAGCACCGTGTACACGGCCTGCGCGAACGCCGGCGCGTTGTCGTTCACGTCCGACACCGGCACCCGCACCCCGCGGCTGCCGCGCAGCGGCGGCGCCCGCCGTCCTCCGCCCGCACCTCCACCTCGTACTCCGACACCGCTCCCGGTCCAGCGCCTCCGCAGCACCAGCGAGTACGAGCCCGCGAACCTCGCCACCAGCCCCGAACGGCGCCGGCGGCCACACCGCGCCACCGCACCCCGCCCGTTCGCCCCCGAGTCCGGTCCGACACGCTCAGCAGCGCCACCACCGTCCCACCGACGCGTCCTCCGGCACCGGCACCGACAGCGACGTCACCCACACCTCCGGCGCGTTGTCGTTCACGTCCACCACCTCCAGCTCCACGCTTGCAGTGACCCGACAGCGGCGGTCCCTTTGTCTCTCGCTTCAATGCGATCAAATATCCTGACTTCTTCGAAGTCCAGGGCGCCCGTGAGACGGATCTCCCCGTCTTCGATTGACGTAATCAATCTCTTCCTCTCACGGGAAGGAAGTTGGTCGCGGTGTAGTCACTCACTGTTAATGCCCTCGTCCGGATCCGTGGCGTTCACCCGCACCACCAGCGTCCCCTCCGCAGCGCTCTCCGGCAGCTCCACTTTATACACCGACTGGTTGAACTGGGGCGCGTTGTCGTTCACGTCCAGCACCGAGATCACCAGCTCCATCGTGCCCGTCAGCGACGGCCGGCCCCCGTCACTCGCCGTCAACACCAACCGGTGCACAGGCATCGTCTCGCGGTCCAGAGATTTCGTTAAAACAAGACGGGTACAACATTTCGCTCATTCGATTTCTGTAAATCCAGACGAAATGCTCGCTGGGGCTGAGTGTATAGGAGAGCTGCGCGTTGGCTCCGATGTCTGCATCCGACGCGCCCTCCAGCGGGAACCGAGAGCCGGGCGGGGATTCCGCGATGCTGAGGTTTTTCCGGGCGGCGGGGAAGAGCGGGGCGTTGTCGTTGATGTCGGTGACCTCCAGCTCCACGTGGAAGACGCGCAGCGGCCGCTCCACCAGCACCTCCAGCCGCAGGGCGCACGGCGCGCTCTTCCCGCACAGCTCCTCCCGGTCCAGCCGCGAGCTCACCACCAGCGCCCCGCTCGCCCCGCTCACCTCCACGCTCGCCCGCCGGCCCTGCGCCACCAGCCGCAGCCGCCAAGCCTCCGCCTCGCCCGCCTCCAGGCCCAGGTCCTGCGCCAGCCGGCCCACCACCGTCCCGGCCTTCGCTTCCTCCGGCACCGAGTACCGCACCTGCCCGACGCCCAACGCCCACCCCGCCTGCAGCAACAGCACCCGCACCACCGCACCCCAACACACGCCCATCGCTGCCGCCGCCCCGCCGCCGCCGCCGGCACCCGCCCGGGCCCCGCACGGCTCCCCGCCGCCGCCCGGACGCACCGCCTCTCCTGCCCGCCCCGCGCCGCCCCCCGCGCTCACAGCCGGGCTCTCCGCCGCACCGGCGCGGAGCCGCCTCGCCGCTCCGCCGCCGTTTCTGAGCCTGCAGCGACACCCTGTGCTGCTCCGCCGCCTCACACGCTCCCCACCAGCGCCCGCGCCGCCGGCCCCGCGCCGCTCATCTCCTCTCTCCTCTCTCCCTGCCCTTCGCCTCTTCCTTTCGCTTCTTTCTTGTCCTCTTTTTTTCCCCGCTCCTTACTTCTTTCTTCCTCGCGTGCTAGTCTTTGCTTGCACAGATTCCTTTCCTTCCTCTTCCTCTGTCTTTCTTCTTTTCTCTTCTTCCTTCCTTCAATGCTCTTTGTTCGTTTCTTTCTTCCGCTCTCTTTCCTTTCTTTTCTTTCTTTCTTTTCTTTTCTTTTCTTTCTTTTCTTTTCTTTCTTTTCTTCTTTTTTTCTTTTTTTTCTTTTTTTTCTTTTCTTTTCTTTTCTTTTCTTTCTTTCTTTTCTTTTTCTTTCTTTCTTTCTTCTCTCTCTTCCTCCGTCTCCTTCCTTTTCTTTTGTTCTGTCTCCTTTTTCGCTTCCTTCTTCTTTGCGATCTTGCCCTGCACCGCCCTCTTCTTGCCTCCCCTTTTGCTGCTCCTTCCCTGCTTCTCTCTTCTTTACTCCGCTCGCAGCTCGTCGCTCGCCTCCGGCGACGCGGCGGACACCCTCACACACGGAGCCATCAGCGCTAATTGCGGGCCATCAGCGCCGGAGCGCGGTACTCTAACCAAGCGGAGGCTCTTAGGGACCAACTCCCTTCAGCGTCTAGTAAGGTCGGTGCACGCTGGTAATCTCCTCTACGATTTCGGTCTTTCGCGCCTTTGTCATCTTCCTTTCTTCCTTAATTACTTCCTTGCTTCATTCCTTCCTAGCTTTTTTCTTTTCCTTCCTTTCTTTCTCTTCCTCTCTTTCCTTCTTTCTTTCCTCCTTCTCTCCCTCACCACCTTTCTGTGAACAGTGACAGCGTCGGTGCAGTGTACTAAACTCATTTATCGTCTCTTCCTTTCTCGGTCTTCTTTTTTTCTACTGCTTGCCTCGTTCTTGTTTGCTTATCTTTCCATCCATTGTTCCTTCCTTCTTTCCTTCTCTTCTTTCCCCTCTTTCTTCTCGTCTTCTCTTCCCTGTCCTCCTCCCCTCCTTCGCTTTTTCTTCCCTCTTTGCCTCTTCCTTGTCTCCTTTACCAACAGCTTGTCTAGATGACTACACCGCTCTCGCCATGGAGCACGGACATGCCCTGGGGCAAGAGCTCTTTCCTCTTCCTCAACACTTTTCACCAAGCCTTGCACACCCTCCTGAAGTACCGACCTCAGCTCCATTCAGCAGGAAGAGAGAACGTTGGTGCATGCTAGTAATCCCCTCTATCATCTCTTCCTTCCTTCCTTCCTTGCTCTTCCTTCTTTCTTTATTCCTTACTTGCTTTCTCCTTACATACAGTCCTTCCTTTCCTTCTTCCTTTCTCGTTCTTGCCTTCTTTCTTTCTCTTTCATCCTTCTTTTCTCTCTCTGCCTTTTTCTTTTTTGCCTCGCCCTGCCCTATCCTTGCCTCCTCTTCTCTTCTCCTTCCATACTTGCTCCTTCTTCTCTTTTTCGCCTTTACCAGAATATTTCCTACATGTCTGCACCACGTTTGACAAGAAGCACGGGCATGCCCTTTGGCAAGAGCTCGCATTCCTCTTCCCTTCCACCTTCCATCCCTCCGGACAGGGAACAACCTTCCTGCTTTCCGCCACTCTGTGCAAGACAGACAGACTGCCCCTCCACCTCTCCTTTCCTTCTGGAAGAAGAAACACTCTTCACCCTCCAGCACTCTCAAGGACCCAGCAAGTAACAGAGCAAGGCCCGTTATCGAGACCACCTGAGGAACTAAGTTTACGGTCGCATCCAGAGAGTGGTGCTCAACGGCTCAATGTCGCGATGGAGATCAGTGACGAGTGGTGTCCCTCACGGACCCCTATGGGGACCAGTACTGTTTCATATCTTCAATAACAACATAGACAGTGGGATCGAGCGAACCCTCAGCAAATTTGCAGGTGACACCAAGCTGAGTGGTGCGGTTGACACGCCTGAGGGATGGCATGCCATTCGGAGGGACCTGCCCAAGCTTGAGAAGTGGGCCCATGTGAACGTCATGAGGTTCAACAAGGTCAAGTGCAAGGTCCTGCACTGGGTCGGGGCAACCCCCGGTATCAATACAGGCTGGGGCATGAAGGGATTGAGAGCAGCCCTCCCGAGAAGGACTTGGGGGTACTGGTGGAGGAAAAAGTGGGCAAGAGCCAGCAATGTGCACTCACAGCTCAGAAAGCCAACCGCATCCTCACGAGC